>NW_011888835.1:7730057-7753340 GCF_000151845.1 Pteropus vampyrus
CAGGTCTAGTGAATGTGGCTGCCTGTGCTGAACCAGCCGGGGCCAGTGGCATGGGTCAGTGGAAAGCTAAGGAGAAAGTGTGGCCAGCGGTTACAATCGTGCACGGGCTCTGAGGTTAGGTCCGGTTTGCTTAATAGCTGTAGCCTCAGGCAAAATATCGAACCTCTGTGAACTTCAGTTTCTTCCTCTGTAAAATGGTAATTATCATGCTTCCCTCACCAGATGCTGTTGAAGAATAATGGAATTAATATATTATAAAATGCTCAGCTTTGTGTCTAATTCACAGTAAGTGATCGATAATCATAATTCCTTAGACAGGCTGAGGCTTGCAATATGAATTTTTGAGAGTCCTTCTGTTTCTTAGGTTGCTGATACAGTGTGTTCTTACCTTTTTGCCTTGATTTCTCATTAATGATGTGAAAATATTTTTAATAATTGGTCAAGTGATGAAGATCAAAGGCCCCTATTTGAGTTACAGATAGATGCTTAATCTCCTCTTTCTAAATGCCTGGCTTTCCCATTATATGTATGAGTGAATGAGTCAGTCCCTAATATTGGTCAGCACCCCTGGGCTCTGTTCGTATCAGGCTCAAAGATGGTATTTGACCAGTATACACCAGTATAGAGCTACTGCTACTTTGCTGCTAGTTAATACACAATTGTTGCCCCAAACTACTAGCTCTTCCTAGGTGCTGTGCCCCCATTACCCTGGCCCTTCTCTGGGACCTTCCTGAACCTCCTAATAACCCAGCAGCTAAAGGGTTAATACCTGGCAGAGCAGCGAGGCTCCAGGATCCTGCAGTGCCCAGCATTCTATATAATTGGCGGAAACACATGCCTTAACAATGTTTAAGTATTTTTTCTATGTCACTTCTGTTTTATTGGACATATGTCCATACCATCCTTTTTCTTTTTGCTTACGTTCAGTCGAATTTTTGGTATTGAGTACAGTCAGTCATATCCTTATTAATTTATTAGTGTTCCTAAATTGTATCATTACATCTGATGTTCAGACAATAGCATGTAAGAATTTCTTTTCTTTAATTAAATCACTTTATGAAAGGGACAGTTGAAATTGGAAGGACCTACCAGTCTGTTGCATAGGTCACCTGCAAAGTTTATATGATTTTTTTTTTCATGTAATCCACTCTAAATTGGGGAAAACATGTTAATAGCAACACACAGCACACAAAACAATGGAGTCATCCACTCTAAATTGGGGAAAACATGTTAATAGCAACACACAGCACACAAAACAATGGAGTCACTGCATAGACTTCTTGCATGGTGGGCATATTTTCAAAGAGCCAACTCTTGCCTTCAAGGAGTTTACTTAAATGCTTGCCATCTTTAGGGAGGGCTCATTATTTTCTCTTCTTTTGAGATTTTCTACATACTCAGTCATTTTTGATCACATGGTTGCTTTTGATAGATTTTGTATTATATCTTGTACACTCTCAGCTAGGAAAAATTTTGAGCCATGCATATCATAGTGTTGTCACCAGATGGTAATAATTTTTACTTGCTGTATTCTGAAATTGTCAGACATCAGTTGCTCAAAAAATAATTGTTTTCTCCAGTGATAATAGTTTAATATTGCCTGTGTACTATGCATGAAGGAAGCAAGAATATAAAGCAAAGAATTAATTTTCTAGAAGTATTTGTTGTAGAATATTATAAAATATTTATAACTTCTAGCTTTTATTGATCATGGTATTAAATTAACATATATCAATCATGATATTAAATTAACATACATGGTAGATGTCTTCAGTATTTTTTCCCAAGCTTTCTAGTGTTGGTTTAAATGGTGAAATAAAAATAAAATGTAGTAAAAAAGAAAATGGATTCTGGAACCAGGCAGACCTATGTGGGTTCTTAGTCCTCCCTTCAAAAGTTCGTTTTTGTATGGCTTTGTGATGGTCACTTAACTAAAAAAAAAAAAAAAAAGAAGAAGAAGAAGAAGAAATTCTTTATTTGTAAAATGGAGATAACAGATAATAAATGGTGGTTGTAAGGATGAATGATAATGAATGTAAAGTACCTGGTATCTGGGACTATTAACAAAAATACAAAGCTATATGTTGATGATATATTAATTCAGGTAAGGTGATGTGAATTTTAGTAGAGTTATGCTTCATATCGATGCCAGCAACATATGAAATAATCCAATAACAGTTGAGTTTTATATGAAAAGTTTCTATATTTGTTGTAGAACTATGTGATTTTATTATTTATTTTTTTAGAATGTCAGGAGATACCAAATTCTACGATTTCATAGGTCTTCCGTATCTTTCAATGTGTAGGGTGACAATCTAATGGAAAAATAATAATTGCTCAAAAATAAAATACTTAATTATAAAATATATGTTATTATATAACTATGTAATATACTCCAGTAATATAGTTATTGTATAATAACTATAAGATGTAATTGAGATGCTATTTTACTTGAATTTTAAGGACAGCATATGTTATTCTTTTTTTGTTATGTTAATTCATAATCATTATCTATGGCATCTTAATCTAAACTGAAATTATATACTTTATTATAAAATTCAATATTCTAGGAGGTTTGCCACTATGCCGATTACAATGAGCCAGTTGATTTTCATTTGGGTTCTAATAGCTTGGCATTGCTAAAGCAGCCAAAAGAAATGACTGAAGTAGTTAAAGATGAAACAAATGTTCTTATCTTCCTGAATCTCAACTTCATCATGCGAAATAAGAAACCGAAAAAACATCTCATTATTTTTAACTGCAGACATCTCTCTCTATCCTCTTTTTCCAGGATTTTGCTTACCATTTTACAGTATTCGTCTTCTACTTTGGAGCTTTTCTCTTGGAAGCAGCAGCCACATCCCTGCACGATCTTCACTGCAATGCAACTGTGGCCATGCAGCCGCTCTTGAATGATGACCAGTATAACATAAACGTAGCAGCTACGGTACGTGTCGATGACTGCAGTCCACCAGCGCTCCCCGGCCACTGTTGAGGTCTCCAAGTAATTCCTCAGGCAACAATAGTTTTCTTTAATAGTAGCCATTAGCATTAAACATATAATAGCAATGCATCTGTAATATCCTTGTGAGCAAAGTACCATTATTAGCCCTAGTGTTGTGGATGATGAAGCTGAAGTACATTCAGGCAGTCGGTGGTAGTGCTTGGCCTTGCATAGCAAAGTCTACTTTCTAAAAGTAATTAATTGTGCCTTTTACTTCTTGTAACTTCAGACATGGTGAGGGAGGCTTATTCTTTAATGCTTAATACCTATTTGTAATTCATTTTAATTCAATGAATATTTACCAAGAGCCTACCATGAGACAGATAATTTGCTAGATGTTGGGGACAGAGATGAATAAGGCACAGTTCCTGCACTGAGGAAAGTCCAGGTGAGTGGGGGAGGGAAATATACCAGCTGTTGCAGTAGGTGCTGTAGAGATGAAATGCGTTCTATGGGGAAATTAAAAAAAAAAAAAAATTTGTCCTCCTATATGTTTATGCTTAAGTAAGTTTATTGCTTTGCATTGACAGATAATTTGAATAAATGGCATAGTATTTCTCTTTTTGTAGATAGTTCTAATATATCAGAAATCTAAATTAGTCTCTGAAATCGCTTGATATTTAATATGACTACATAGCAAGTTGGTGATCCTGATGTTTTACTATTTTACACAGATAGCATATAAACAGCCCAGGATTCCCCACAGAGCCATTAAGATCTGCCTGGAGCAGTTCTGTCCAGTAGATCTTTCTAAAATGATAGAAATGTTCCATATATACACTATCTAATATGGTAGCTGCTCATTAATTCATTTATGTAAATTAAGTTTAAATTTAGCCACATGTGGCTATTACATTGGACAGCACAGGTCTAGAGTCTGGAATTTGAAGGGTAGAGGACTGATGTTTCCAAGATTTACTATGATAAGTTTCCCAGGTCTCTGTTACAATTGTCAAAATTCACTGAGAGTCTACAGTGAATTAGACTAAAGATGTAATTACAACAGGAAGGAGGCGTGGTTCCAGCTTTGAAAAGCTTATAGTTTAGAGTGTGATTTTATACTTCCTTTTATAATAAATGAAACTGTCTCGCTTAATGAAATCTTACTTAAAACCCAATAAATGTAGAAAGTAAAAGCTTACCTACCCTAGTTGGAGTGGAGGAAGAGGGTCTTGAATGATGCCCATCCTTCCTTCTCATAAAACCGCCTCTATCCACCTCATCATCTCTGAGGTACTTTCATAGAATCCTCGTGATCCAAAGATCACAGTTAGAAAACCACTGGTTTTAGCAATTTTATGAAGCAAAGTTCAGGGACGTAAAATTGACTTTTTTCCCATCAAGTGTTCTTCCATTTAGTCGTTAATTCCTATTGGATTTTCCTTTGGCACCTCCATCCTCTCCTTTCCGATGGTGCAGGCTAGATTGTTGTTACATCTCTTTGACCCTTGAAGTAGCCTCATATTTATAGTGGCTCTGATATCCTCCTTTCATAAAAATAATAGGCACGCAAGTACCTAATGATCAGTGGTGGATGATATTAATTTCTCACTAATATTCCTTATCCCTAAAAGCCCAATTTTCAACGTTCTCCGGAGTATGACTCCATTCTGGCTGTCCTTCTTCTGTGACTTTTCCCCTGTTTATCCTCCTTTTTCTCTGTCTGCCTAAGTGAAGCTGCCTTAGTAAACCTGACTCAGGTCCTACATTCAGTCCCATTTTATCCCTACCCTCCAGTAGAAGTAAATCTTTAGTTTCTCTGTTTTAATAACACTTAAAAGCATGAGCCATTCATTTGTGACATTATAGTGAATCTTTCACTTTTCTTGTTATTTCAGTATACCTTAGAGGAAATTCCCCGTTTACTAATAATAGACATCAAAGATGGTCATTCTCATTCAGCAGACAATGTCTAGATTAGAGTGTACCAGGGAGACAACCAGCAGAAGGATGGGGAGAAGAGCAGAATACTCATTACACTCTGAAATGTTCTGTAGGTGAACCTGATGTTCCTTCTCAGATCTAGTTTCCTGGTAAAAGATCCCTGCACTAAATTATAATGTTTTATCATATTTAATTACTTAGTCTTGTAATTTTCTGCAGACCATAAACCCCCCAAATGGTCAAGACAACATCTATATTTTTGTTTCTATGCACTAGATATACTGATGTACACAGAGTTGGTGCTAAAGGAATTCTCGCTGAATAATGAGAACAGTAATGCAGAACTGAGTGCAGACCTGAGGACTATCCCCCAGGCCAACTTGACGATTTGTTTTTCTGGGTTTTCTTGGTTAGTGATAAAGTTACTTTCCTTCGTCACAGAAATCGGCTACATCCTCAAGTTCTGATAGTTGCATTTTCCTTGACTGTAAAATCATTGTAAGAGTGGACACCTCATAATGAACCTTTGACTACCACCTTGGGGGTACCACAGATACTTAACGGCGGAGTCCAGCGTGTGATCAAATGGTCATGTTTCAGAAGATTATTAGGGCTAGAATCTTTCAAAGAAGGGTTCATGGTGTGAGGGAAGAAAACAGTAGTACAAATCACCCAAAGAGAAGATGAGTAGAAACCGTTTTCGTAAGTGTCGCTGTATGTTCAGATAGGTTGGTTCAGCTCGTTGGGGGTGAGTATTTTCTTAAAGTCAATGTTATAAACCCGATGATAATTTTTGTTTCTTTTTTCTTAGATTTTTGCCTTTGTGACGACGGCTTGTTATGGTTGCAGTTTGGGTCTGGCTTTACGAAGATGGCGACCGTAACACTCCTATTTTGTCTGCTTTATATGTCTGATCAATTTGGATACCATTTTGTCCAGATATAACAACATTCCCAAAGTAATTGGTTTAGGATGTAGAGAGAATCTAAGTACGAGTTTGGTTTATTTCATGGATAGAATTTTAATTTTATTATGATGTTAAACAGAGAAATCGCCTTTAAATTTATTTCTCTTTCTTTTTTTAAAGAAAATTTCCTTTTATATCCATAAAACATACAGATGTGGTTTATAAAAAAGGGATATCTCTTTTGTTTAGTTGCTAATTCACATGAACCTGCATTTTACTAGGTAACTAAAACTCCCTAAAAAAACACATTTCAAATGGTCTTCCTACTGAACTCTTATCTTTTAGTGTAAAACAGAGATTAGCACTCTTTTCTCTATAAAGGCCCACATGGTAAATGTTTTGGGCTCTGTGGGTCATGCAATCTCTGTCAGTTACTCATTTTTGCTATTACTATATGAAAGCAGCCCTAGACAATATGTAAATGAATGAGTCTGGGTATGTCCCAATAAAACTTTATTTACAAAAACACACAGCAGGCTATAGTTTGCTGACCTCTGGTATAAAAGCTTATGTGTTCTGTGTTTTACTGAACCGATCCTGAAAGATAAAAAACTAATTAGACAAGCCACATAACAGTCTCTTTATGCAATAATCACATTGCTTTTATGTTAATGGTCAAATACTAACCCTTGAAGGGGCTAATAGTTTCTCAAGCTAATTCAAGCAGAATCTCTAGTGTAAGAAAAAGTAATTTATGAAGTGAACCGTAAGTGCTTAATCAATCTTAGGCTCCCCAAACTCTCATCTGGCATCCTTATAATGAGATCTTCAGAGGTCATTAACCATTACTGAAATTGGTATCTAGCTACTTATGTCTTTCTTTGGATTTATTTATGCTTCAGAATACAGCTGTTTGTCCTGTGCATGAATATACAAATATGTGTGTGTGGATATGTGAGGCTTTACCAAATAGAGCTCTCTGAAGAGTTAACTTTTTACTTCTAATTATTTTACATAATTTGACTAGAGTGTTAACTATAACTTAAAGTTGTCAATTCTTACACGTTTCAATAATAGCCCTGAGATTTATGTTGTTTCTGCATCGGTGACAGATACACAAAATCAGTTATAAACAGCAGCCGTCGTAAAAACTGTCTCTGGCTGAATAGCATTTTAACACAAAGTATTTTAACACACCTGTAAAGACTCTGGTTGTGGAAAGGTGCCAAAATAGTTTCAGTGGGAGAATAAGTTAAAAGTCAGCCCCAGCTTCCACCACACTCTCCAAGCAAGATACTTATCTCTTGTCCCAAGAGGGCTACCTCTGGAAAAAGAGGGCTTTTGATTGTCCTTATTTCAGCCCTTTGCTTTTGCGGCTGAATCATCTCCTAAGAGTGCCATGTGTAGGTTGGGCTATTAGATTTTATGGAACATAGAATAGTGCTGAATGAGTAGCATGATCAATGCTCAATGATCAAATGCTATTTATCTAATAATCCCCTAGAAAGAAGAATCTTATAAGAGTCTGTCTTGTGATGTAATTACAAAGATGGAAGACATGTTTCAGTATGTGGCAAGAGGAAATCAGTCTTATGACTTTATACTCATGTTGTATCTTTTCTATAATATTCGACTTCCTTGTTGTTTTTGTTTTTTTTTTTTTTAGCTCCATACTACACACTTTAACCTGTATTATGAATTGTATATTACTGAGTCATAAATGTGCCATAAGGATATATAGTCCATTCTGGTTGGAATCATTTAAAGTTAGTCTGTTAGATTTAGTTGTGAGATTTTATTTTCATTCCCAAGGTATAACAGGTTCATGCTTGGTGGCATTAAATTAAATGATGTCATGAAACTGCTTTGGTGGCACTTTTGTAAATGGATTGCTTCTAGATCATTAAGAACCAAGCCTAAAACTCATCTAACTGTGAAGACTTAGATTTGTAGATTAATCGTGTTCTAGATTTGTGAGTTGAGTGACAAAGCACTTGAACAAAAATTATGGCATTTAAGATTTTGTTATATACCTTAGCTGTAAAAATGAGAAAGTGTTGGTTGGTTTTAAAATCTGGTAACTCCATGATGAAAAGAAATTTATTTTATAAGTGTTATATGACTCTAATAAAGTATTCATTTGATAATCTTTTTGGTCATCTATTTTTTATACAATTCACTTTGAAATTCAGTTAAAGGTTTGTTATAAACTTGACAGATTCGGAACTTCTAGTCTTATAATACATAAAAGAGTTCTTTAAACATTTCTTCATTAAAGGTAGTCTCTCAGGAAATGTCAGTAAATTTTTTTTTCCTTGATGAAGGTTGAAGAGCTAAGTCATTGGAAGTAATATTATAAAGGAAGTTTCAATTATACTCTTTTATTTAAAAAGTATTTCTATAATGCTTAATATATTCCTGGCAGCGTTCTAAGGATCGTGTACCTAACAAGTGGGAAAGCTGGTATTTCAACCCCAACAACCTGGCTCCAAATTCCAGGCTCCTAATACCTGTGTATCCCTCAGTTGTCCTAGATTTTACATATCCAAAAATGTGGCCCTTTTTTCCTATAAAGAAGTTTTTGAAAGAATGTTTAAGAACATAATTGTTTATGGTAGATGTCATCTTTTAGGACTCTTTTTGTCGTACCCAAGGACTCACCTTCTGCTGTGATCCTTGGCAATTCACCATCCTCTGGAGTCAAGAAATGATCTCTTATCCAGTCTTACATTCTTCTTTGCTTGATCACTCATCCTTAAAATCCAGTGCATTGGTACTCACCTGGCTCCTGCTAATACATGCTAGTTGCTTTTTGCAGCCTCCTCAGGCTATCCCAAGACTTAACCATAGTTATCAGCCTGACATCCAGGAGAAAGGTGGGGCATATTCTGAAGGAAGCCTTCTGGTGCCTCACGGGAAGAAAGCACTAGCTCTGAGTAAGGAAGAATGAGCCACCAATGTAGCTCCAAGGGTTCAGGGGATTCTGGGGAGCCACAGTCTTTTGGGTCTCTCTTTAAACATCCCCATCCCATGTTTCAGGGTCCAAGGCTTTCCTCACCAGGGTGCTGAATTTAACATTTCGGATTTGCCCTGGTGGAACATTCTACTATCTTGTAAGTTCAGTAAACCTGTCAGATCTTGAGTGTTCTCTTTAGCTGTGTTGCTCTCCCACTGCAAAAAAAAATAGAGTCCTTCTTATAAACTATGGGATAAGCCCTCTGGCCGTGACATTTATTTTTATCCCTTTGTTAGCAACCCTGAGTTTTCTCATTATTGATGTAGAACATCAGTTGCAACTAATCACCAGCTTTTTTCTGTTGTTTGTAATTTAATGTGTTATTTCATCTGTGTTTTCATAGACCTGGATCATTTCAAAATAAAAGAAAAAAAGCATTCTAGGGCGGTCATTGACTTTGGGGCTTTTAAAGTCTTGACATTTCCTTATGAAATGCCCAAAGGGTAACCTCACCACTAAGGTAAAAAGCAACCAGCAAGCGAACTGCTCAAGTAGAAGTTCTGCGTTATCTCTAGAGAAAGTAAGACAGGCCTTTCAATTATTCAAAATATATACCGAGAACATATTTCAGGCCCAGCATCGTCCAAGAGATGAGACTATGATGATGAAGAAGACCCAGTAACTGTCCGTAAGGAGAGAGATCTACAAATACACATGAAAGTAAGATACAAAAAGCTGATTTTAGAGAGAAGCATAGGATGCTGTGGAAGCACAAGAAGAGACTAATCGGTCGTGGAGGGGAGGAGTGTTAGAATGCTCCTCCGTGCGAGTGATATGTAAGAAATCTGGAGGATGAATTCGAGGCAATCAAGAAAATATGACGACAATGAGGAGGTCATCCCAGCAACAGGGACCCACTTGTGAAAAGGCTCAACAGAAAAAAAAGATGCCACGTTCAGGAAGCAAAGTGGTTTGGGGTGGCCGTAGCTTGCGGGGTGAGAGAGTGAGGCAGGTGGGGATGATGAGAGGGAGCAGGGCCCCAGGATGAAGGCCTGTCTGTGTTCTAAGGAGTTTGGGCTTTGGCCTAAGAAGCTCGGGGCCACTCTAAACCAAATTGCACCTGCCCAGCTGTCTCCTCATAAGTTCTCTCTCTTCACCTATAGAATTTTCCCAGTTGTCCTAGAAGAGTTTGTCCAGATATCTTGGCTATTCCACTTCAGTCTGAGAATGTTAGTGCTTTATTTCAGGAACATACGGCAGTTCATCCTCAGGCAATTACAGGTAGCAGGTCCTATTTTTTAAGTCCATTTTCCTTTCTCTTTCTATCACCTCTCATAATCCTGTGATCTGCTGCCAGGTGTCCCATGAAATGGTAATTTCATTTCATGGCGCTCCCACCTAGCCCACAACTATCCCTTTATTTCTGAAATGAAGAAGGGCCAGATTCAGAACTGATTCAGAAGCAAAGGTGCACATCTGTTACAAAAACCATTTGCTAAGTCATCTTTAGTCAAAACTGCTGGGATGATGTTAGATGAGAGGCAAGCAAATGCGGGAGCCGACTGACTGTCCCTCGGTCACAAATGAGGCTCTTCAGGGGGACTTATCATTGCCTAGCCATTTAAATGTGCGTTTTTCCTTCAGTCTGAATAGTAAGCTTTCTCTTTCTGTATATCATAGGCTAAAAGGTATAGCTATATAACAGCTATCACAAAATTCTCCATTTATCTATAATTCAAATCACTGGCATTTTGAGCTATCTGTTGCATACTTGGCCTAAAGACATGTTTGATGAAGAACTTACTCTGCTTCAAAACGGCAGCAGCAAAAACATCTACTTGTGTGTTTGTGGGTCTCAGGAAAAAGGTATATAAGGCTTTGGTTCACAGGCTAGGAAGTTCCCTGAGTGAAATTTGAAACCAGCCCATGTACACAGAAGGCAAGGAGAGCTACCTAAGAAGGAGACGGAGCACTCCAGATTGGCAGGCGGCAGCTTTAATAAACAAGGGAACTTACACATGAGGCTTATCTCAGGCGGCCACGAGAGAGAGCTCGGCATCTGCCCACTAGAACCTTAACAGGGCCAGAGGGTCTCAACACCTTACTCCCTCAAGACCACATCCTTGAAACAGCTCCCTGTTGGGAATTGTGGGCAGAACGTACATTCCACAGACAGTGAAGGGGGCGAGGAGCCTCCAGTAGCTCAGGTGCAGATTGTGGGTCATGTCGCCATGCCCTCGATGACCTCTTCCAACAAAGGCAGGTCTGAGGAGAGCAACAAAGATCTATAGAGTGTTTTGAAATCAATGTAGTTCTGCTCTCTGAAGACTAGACACATTGATGTCAAGGAATGATTTTGGGGCTTCTCCATGAATGGAGCTTTTAACAAAAGCTCCCCTTCTTTTGACTGTGGAATAATGTTCCCCGCTAACATTTATTAAACATTTACTATGTGCTAGTCACTGATCTAAGATTATTAGATGTATCACATTGAATCTTCCCAAAAAACCCAAGATATGCCCTTACGATCACTATGTTCCAAATGTGGAACCTGAGGACACTGAGGTTTGGGGACTTGTGTAAGGTTGGAGCTAGGAGCACAGCCACATTTCAAACCCAAGCAGTGCGGTCCGAGAGGCCGGGAAGTGCTGGTATTCAAAACATTTTTAAAGGTTACAGTTCTGAACCAAGTGCAAGTTGTTGAGTAGATTTACACAATTTTGGTTTTATCGTAGCCGTGAATTTGGTCAATAAACACCGGAGAAATGCTGGCGTGTTTTATAATGAAACACAGAACATTTTCCATTTTCCATCTCCAGCTACCTCTGCTGATGCCCTTCAGCCTTATATCAGCCTTTTATCTACCACTGGGGCACTACGAAGGGCAGCAGGCTATGGAGCGTATAAATGAATGAAAACAAAATGCAGCACTGATACCCCCAGGCTCCACTGCGTCTTGTTTTACGGTTTGCAGGTCCTGAGACAAACCTGTCCAGAACTCAGATGAGCTCTTGTTACTCACAGTAGATAGTTGTGGGACAATTCTGCTGATCAAAGGACTCTAAAGCAAGACTTCAGTCCAACGCTGGGATCTTTTTTTAATAGAACTGGTTTTGTCTACACTCACATTTGCACTGCAGAGTCACAAGTGAGAATTATCTATTGTTTTTTTTTTTTTTTTTCTCTTTCGATCACTTGGTAATTTCCATTTTGATTAAGTTCAGGGTCCATATGTGGTCCAAGCGCATGCAATGCTAAAACCGGTTAACTTTCCTTTTAGCTGTTCTTCCATCCAACCAGGAGAGGGCAGTTTAGATACTTAGAAGCAGCTGCTCGGGCGTGGGAGACTTCAGAGTTTCTATTTTAATATGATGTACTCGAGTCTCTTCCCTCAGGGTAATGTGTAAACCTAAAGTCGAAGGCCATATGTAGCATGCTTTTCTAAGTCAGAGCTGAGAGCTATGGCCCCTTTTAAGGTACTAGCTAAAACTTGATCATTAAAGCATAGATAGCAATAATTACCATCAGAATGCCTGTTTCCACTGGGGAAGAGTTAAACTAAAAACATCAGTGCCTTTCATGTCCTTGAGATACTTGCTATATTACAATTAAAAGTCATCTTTTCAACACCTTTCAATATCTTCCACCATTCATCAAAATACGATTTTGGAACATACTGGGCTCCATTTGCAAAACTTGGCCATCCTTCTTCTGAGGTTGGGCACTGCTCTTTCACTTAAAACCTCAGCGGTGATTGAATTATTAACAACAACACATACTAAAGGCCATCGTGTGTTTCATGCCATAATCAAACATTTTTTAAAAGTGCCGCATATCATAGTGAACGTTCTATTTTTGTCTTCTTCTTGATTAAAGTCACAGGTACTCTCAGAACCAGCTTAGTCGGGTGGTACCATGAAAAGAGCAGAGAATTTGGAGCCAGGTGGGACTGGTTTCATATTTTAGCTCAGTAGTGAGATTTGGGGCAAGTCTTTTCATTTCCGGGGGAGAGTATTTCTCCAGTCTAGAAGACAAGTAATGCCCTGATTCTACTGAGCAGTTAGAATCGAAGCAAGAGCTGCTGCTGCTGCTGTTGCTGCTGGTTATTGTTTTTGTCGCTATTATTTTGACCGAATTACCCAAGTATTAACCAGCGGCTTTTGTCCAAAGGGTAGAGGAGCCTCTGCTTTGCTCTGGTAATATAGACATTAGCCCAGATAAATCTGGTTGTTCTCAAAAGACCCAGGTTTCAATGTTAAGAGGGCAAATTCCAACTTTGTTTTCATTCACCAAAAAAAGAGTCATATATATATCAAATTTCCTCTTTTATATAAAATCACTTCCTTCTCTGTGCCTTCTTTTCCTTCAAGAATACCAGCACCAAATAATAACATTCTCAATACTTGTAGTTGGCTCTGAGTGTGTCACAGTTACCTCTTAGAAAGGAACCTAATTTGGTCTTAAAGAAACGATCTTTTCAGCAAATGCTACAAAAATAATTAACGTCCTATGCTCTGCTTATTGCACTATGTTTTATATATTTAAATTGCATGCAGAAATCAAATTATCTATTCAAACAAAACACTTTTACAAATGTAATTTGTTATTTACAATGAGCTTCTAAGAAGGCAGATATTATTGACATTGTACCGAGTTTAAATAAATTGATGCTAACAAATCACACCATAAGCTCTAAATAGACCTCAGAAGACAGATTTTCAGACTCCTAGTTCAGTACTCTTTCTATAATATGGCATGGTCTTTATAGTCCACTTTCAAGCAATTTAAATAACGGTACATTTACAACAGATCAACCAGTATACCACCCCGGCCCTCGGCAAGTGCACCGGTGGTGGCTGGGGTAACATCCTTAAACCATCTTTAGTACTACACAGCATAGTGGATTTGTAACACATCATGCTCCCCAAAGGCAATCAAAGATCTTTGCAAATTTTTATGCTCAAAGGTGGAATGAAGTTTAGCTTTTGAGGAGACCCTAGCAGCTTAAAAAAAAAGAAAGAAAATTCTTTCATCTTCAAGTTAATAATACCTTTGAGTGTCTGCTTCACTATTGGAGTCACAGTGAAACTCAGCAAGACTAAAGACCATATATTTGCATGACGTAGTTTGCTTAATAAGATCTGAGATTATTCATGGCAAAGAACTGAGTTATAACTATTGACCTCATTTTTCAATATGAATGATTGGCATTTAGGTGTTTATTAGTACATTCTATATTCTCTGGGAATTCTAAAGAACGAAGGATGGCACTGGCATACTACACAGGCACTGACAATAATTAAGCATTGCTAATGAGAGTGTCAAAAAAGTGTAATATGCATGTATTTTTTAACATGTGCCACAATAATATTAAAAGCTGACTATGTGTCAGGGTGGTGTGCTAGGGTTTTCATATTTTGTTTCATTCGATCTTCATGACAACCCTGTGAGATCAGGACTGTCGTTATTAAACCAGTACAGATAAGAAAGAGAAGGCTCAAGGAGGGCCCCTTTGCATGAGCCAAAGTCTTTCACAGGGAGATAATGAGAAAATGAGGTCACAGTGGAGGTCAGGAACAAATTATAATGAGACTTGGATGATAAGCCGTGTTTAATATTTTATTCTGTAAGGAACACTGAAATGCAAAGAAGTCTTTTAATAGGATTATTCTAGCTGCAATATACAGGGACAGATTTAAGGAGAAGAGACTGGGGCTCGCCAGCCAACTAGAGTTCTGCGTGTGTGTGTGTGTGTGTGTGTGTGTGTATTCATTCATTCCTTCATTCAACAAAAATTTATTGAGGGATATTATGGGTCAGGCATGTTTTTAGGCAATGAGGACATGAATTTCTTGGCCTCTGCTCACAAGAAGCTAACAATCCTATGAAAGGAAATAGACATTATAAAGTATGTTATAATAGGGTCATACACAGAGTGCTATAGGTGTGTAGAGGAGGACGCCGATCCCATCTGGGCATGATCAGCACACCTTCTTGGAGGAGCAGATGTCTGAGCTGAGTCTGAATAACAAATATAAATTAATTAGACATTTGAGGGGATGAGCAATTTCAGAAAGTAAAGATACGATGTGCAAGAGAAAAGGCAATATGGCTTGAGCATGTTGGGAGAACTATAAATGGTTCCTTATGATTAGGGCACAGCCTGGGAGCTGGAAGTGAGCCTAGAAATTAGAGGCTAGGTCATCTGCAGTACAGTATTTATATAAGGAAGTTTGAACTTAATCTTGAGGGTGAAGAAAGCCACAAGATTTAAAGAAGAGTCATGACTCGATCAGATTTTTGCTCGAGAAAGATTTCTCTGATATTGATGGAAAGAATGGTTTGTGGGAGAGGTAACTGGAAACAGGGAAATGAGCTAGGAGGCCACAGAGTAATTCAGGCAAAAGATGATGAAGTTACGAATTAAAAGAGAGGCAGAGTAAATGATGGAGGAAGATAAACCAGCTATAATTGATAGAATAACTCTTAATAACTCTTAATAACTCTTAGGATTCTGTCTCAAGTACCTGAATGGAGGATGGTACCTTTCTCTAATGCAAAATATGTGTGTGAAGGGAAATATGTGTGTGAAGGGGAAGGAAAGTAAGAAATTCTATTTGAAACTCATTTAGCACATTTGAATTTGGAAAGGCCTTGTCAGCTAGAGGTCCTGACCTTTGGAGGTGTCACCATACAAGCGGTAGGTGATGACTGGTAGGCGATTTACTATATTAGCTCATCATTGAGAAATGTGCAGAGGGAAAGGGGAAGAGGAGCTCCAACACATAAGGAGCAGGTTGGAGAAACGCAATCCAAGAAATCAAGGAGAACCATCCAGAGGCTGAGATACGACATGGCTTGGCATAAGTCAGTAAGAGAGAGCCGGAGGAAGAGTGATCACCCCCATCTAATGCTACAGAGGCATGTGTTTGATGTGAGGCACTTAGTAGAGAGGTTGGGACAATGATGAGAACATAGCAATGATGAGAACAATGATGAGAAACGCCTCCTAGAGAATAGGCACAGGAAAAAAAAAAAAAAGACAAGGAGGTAAATTCTATGTTCCTTGACATTAATAAAGAAAAACAATTCAGTTTCTCCATCGACATTCCAGATTCCATCTCTTTCCTTTATCTTATCCAAAATAATCTCAATAGCTCTGGTACCCACAGGTCCATGGTTCTTTATCCACAATCCCAGAATCCAAAAGGCTCTGGAACCTGAATTTTTTTTTCCCCCGAATTTGACCTGAACTAACAAAAAACTCTTTTTAGTTTTTATTTCTCTCTCAGTGTGAATATTTATATGTTTTTCAGCAGAAATATTGATACAGATGATTACAAGTTACTACATTGTACTTCATTTTTGTTTACATAATATATGGTACAGGTTCCGTATTCACTTTTTAAAATTTCCTAAAAAATGAATTCCAAAACATACAACCTTAAGGATTTTAGGTGAGAGCTTATGGACACCTAGACTCATAGCATTTTATGAGAACACCTCAGAAAATACACACTTTTTTCTTTCCGGACTAGGCCCTGCTGATGGGAGCCATATATAATATTTATTTTGAATGTGAAACTTCCTGGCAGAAACCAAGTTATTGGACCAAACAACGGTCTATTTACCCCTCTCTATGGCAACTATCACCACCGCGCCAGTGCATTCACTCACGGAGTGCTCAGCAGAGACTGGAGGGTGCTCCTCGGCCTGCAGCGAGATGGCCTGTCCCAGAGCTGACCTTGCTCCCCGGAGCACCCTCTTCTCCTCCTTCGCTCTCTAGCCCGGTCTGCTGGCTCCCTGTTCTCTCCTGCACCTGGCCAGCCTCTGTTTTCTCTTCCATGAACTCTTAGGCTGGGAGAACCTTCCCCTTCTCCTTTGGCAAGCGGGGGGATCATTACCATTTCAGAGCTGGAAAGAAACTCAGAGACAGCATTGAATTCAACCCCCTTCTTTTATAAATGAGGATACAGAGGCACAGAGAAGTGAAGGGACATGGCCTAGGTGATTTGTGACAAAGCCAGGATACTGATCCAGCCTACTATTTCCCTTTCTCAATTCAAAGGATTCCAACATGAGATGAATGGATGAAGCAGGTTATATACCAGATGTTTTGGTTCGGCTTTATTTGTTGGATTGTTTGTTTTACTATACAGTTTTCCTGAGGAATACCACTCCCCATTTTTATCCCTTTGGTTCAAGCAAAATTCATTCTAATCATAGTTCCATGGGGAGCACAGAACTGGAGTCATGCCGGTCAGAGAATCACATCCTTCAAGCACAGTGATTGGCTCAGAAATGAACTCCTGACTTAATCAGTTGAGAGTTCGGGCACAATTACTGAGAGGGTGGCATGTGCACATGTCTTTAATCCCTCATTGGATTTCAATAGGACCTGGGAGCACGTGGCTTCGAGTTATTTAAAACCTTCTTGCCATCACATGAAACCGAGAGGAAATCAAAGCATAGCGGTGGAAAGACCCAAAGTTCTGATGATGTCGAGTTTCTAAACTCTCCCATCCCTGAAAGCCCCTTCACCTCTGTCTTTTCCAGTCACAAAAAAATAAAACAGTTAATTTCTTCTTTTGTTCAAGCCCACTCTGGGTGTATGATCTGTCATTGGCAAACACGCCTTAACGAATAAAATGAACTTGTATAAAGTCTCTTCAAACAGAGTTTACAATTCGATGATTTTTTCCTAAAGGTCTGGTATTTCTGGAATCTATGAATTCAAGAACTTGATGAATTGAGGCGAAGTGAGGAAATATGCAGAGTGAAATTCTCGTGTCTCGATAATATGCTACGGTTTCCTATTCTACATAAAAGACACCGTTGCTCATCTTTCCACAGGCTGATTTTCTCATTCTATTGTGGATATATGACTCCATTAGACTAATTTGAAATTTACACAATCCCAACATTTTATATTGCAACCTGAACTCTAGCTTTGGGCTTTATTTGTGTTTATAAGATCATAATTTCCTGTTTTTAAGAACTAAGTGAGTTAAAAGGGTTTTTTAATTAGTTATTTTTTAAAGTAAACAAATCTCAAGGGGTTTCTTAAACTTCAAACCACTGTAAAAGAATGATATGGTAATGAGCTACATATAAATGAAATAGAACCTTCCAGATTAAATTTGCCTTCAAATCCACATGAGTTTATAAACCAAAGGGAAATTTTTTGGTTTGTAAAAAAAAAAAAAAAAAAAAATTAGAGAATGAATAATATTTAACATGTTGTTTGTCTATGCTAAATTGGGCCATTTTTATTGAATAATTGTTTCATTTGCATATGGAGAGTGCCTTCCCATGGCCTCCCAAACAGGGTGTTTTCCTAAGTAATGAGTGGAGGAAGGTCTGAGCTGAGTTGAAAGCTCAGACACCACTGTTCAGATGAGGCGAGCCAACACTTACAAGGAAGCTTCAGGTTTAGGAGAAAAGGCCATGGGTTGCTTAAAGACAACAGTAGTTAATTTTGTTCATCTTCTTTTGAAAAGAATATTAAATTCTTCCATTCAGTTTCCAAATCACCTGCTTGCTCATCTCCATCCCGATTTCGACCATGTGCTTCTCCAGCTTTACTCCATACCGCTCTCTTCTTTTGTACTCCCATTTAGCTATATATCATGTTCCTTTTTCTATCTTGGATTTGGCAAGCTCTTTTGTACCTCAGAATCTTTGCACTAGCCATTCCCTCTGTCTAGAAGATTCTCTTCATGGCTCTTTGCAAACCGAGGTCTCTGAAGGACTTTCCCTGATCATTCTGTCTCACACAGCCCACACCCCGTTATTCTCTCTCGTATCACCCTGTTACCTTCCTACACAGCTGTTATAATGATTGTATGTATCTTATTTATTTACCTTTTTTTTTGTCTGTCTCTTCCTTTGAGTACAAGCACCGAAAGTTCAAAGACAATTTTCTTTTTTGTTTGCTACTGTATCTCCAGAGCCTTGAATAGTACCTGCAATGTAATATACAAACAATAAATATTTGCGGAATGAATGAGAAAGGCAAGGATAAAATTAGACACTTATGCTTCTTTTCCATCTTTTTTCACCAAGATTTTTCCCCTTCACCTAAAGAATTATTTATAGAGGGGGATGGTTAATGCACTTAAATATTAGCTATCCCAGCTAGGGTTGGTTGAGAAAAGGCTTTTCCTTGTTTGCTTAGCTTCCATTAATTTTCATTAAGACAAGCAGCATGCCCCATGACTTCATGATTCACAGCCTAATCTAAAAAGATGGATACAGCATAGTGAACTGTGCTCTGTTTAATGAGCTCTACAAATTTGGAAAACTCAAATATCCAGAATTCTAGGCTCCTAGAATGAGTTCTATAATTCCACCCCCCTCGAACTTTCACTTAGAGATGAACCGGTATTACATATATCCCTACCGCCCCCACCCCCCGCCGCAAGGTTTAAGGACAAACACCAGTTGCCCAGAGGAGAAGTGACTCGGTAACGATGGAAAATAGGAAAGAGATCAGGCTAGATATTGTCCATGGTGAGATCAATTATTAGAAAAAATATATTAAATGACTTTACATCTAGATGTACTCACAAAATAAGTTCAACATAAACCATAATACATTATTTCATATGACTTTATGATAACTCAGAGGACAGACATAATAGGCATTTTACGTTCCCAAAGTCCCAAACCAGGAATTTTGATAAGACCACAAAGGAGCTACTTAGAGACCAAAGCACTAATCTGGAAGCCAAGTGAAAAGAAAGGCCTAGGAGAAAGGGATTATAAGCGGCTTTTCTTGACTTTTCTCATATACTTCCAAGTATATAAATCCATAACATGTGGATAAAATTTATACCAGGTGTCATGGGTGATATAAGAGTATATAAAGCAAATATCTCCTGACCAAGAGTCGTCAACCTAGTTGGTGAAATCAGGCGCACACACATAAGATGGTTTTACAACAACACGTAGCATAACTGCATACTGTAAAAAGAGATTCAGATTATTGGCGCTAAAGCAGTTTCGGAGAGGTCAGGGAGAAGGGCACCAGCCCTGGGCTAGAGTAAAAAATGAAAACGCTCCTTGGAGAAGACGGAGATTCAGCTCAGCAGAGTCAGCGGGGACACAAAGGTTTGCAGGGTAAAGCCTCAGCGCACACAAACACAGTGACGGGAGGGATATTAGGCCATGCTTCAGGGAAGGAACTGACTTAGACAAAGGATCTACATGGATGGAGAAGAAATGGGTTACAGAGGACCTTGAAGCCAAGCTACAGAGGCCGAGTCATCATCAGAGGCAAACGTATTCAGCAGAGGAAGGAGAAAGTGAGAAAAAGGAAAAGATGTTGATAAGAGATGGAGAAAGAGATAAAGAAGGGAAGAGGAAAGGAGAGGGAGAAAACAAAGAGGTGTTTATGGAGTGTAAAGCTGATTTCTTTTTAAAGCCATCTTTCTTCAAAGACACCAAATTTTCTAAACCAAAAACACCAGGATAAGTGACTGACCAGTTTTAGGAAATCCCGGGTACACAGCTACTATGTCCATAGGTCACACTGCTTATGTGGATAGCCTTAGATTAAAGCCTAGGGAAGTCTTTTGCTGTCATTATTGTTTTTCTGGATACACGCATCCTTCAAGCAACTGTGACTTAAGCACATTTCCAATAAATGAGGCTCTTCTTGGAGACACCCGCCTGGTCTCTGGGCATTAAGGGAATGAGAAGTGAGAAACTGGGAAGTTAGAAATAAGGTTAAGGCGACCTGATTTGGCAGAATGGAGAACAGAACATGGGATGTAGACCTGGGAAATCTCCTCATGCTACCGAGATGAAAAGCTTGGTTGACAGGAAAAGAGGAACAATTATTGAGGACCTCACAGGCTGGGTGCTGCGTGCTCTAAACAATTTGCTTTTGAAAGTCTTAGAAAAATCCAATGAGGAATTTTTATAACCCCTATTTTACAAATGCAGGAAAAATCATTAAGTAATCTGTCTAAGATCACATGTTAAATGGTAAATCCAGTTTGATTATTCTTATTTGAGGACCCCATTCCCTTCTGCTCACCTTTCACTGCCATCATCTTGTTCAACCCACTATCAGCTCTTGCCAGGATTTCTACCACTGCCCACCAAACAACACCCCTGGTTCCAATCTTGTCCCCCTGCCATCTATTCTCTATACTGAGCCAGAGTGAGATTGTCAAACTAGAAATCAGATCAATTCACTCTCCTTCCGAAACCCTTCAAAGATGATCTATTTCCCTCTGGACTAAAAGGCCAGTCTCCTTAGCATTGGCTATAAGTGGGTCAACCATACAATGTATCACCCAACCATAAAATATATCATCTTTTGAGAGTGAAGGGAGAGACTATTAAAATTAATCTAGGGCAACAAGCATGAACCAGGACCTTCTTGTACTCTTGCTGTCCTAAGCTACTGGAAATCTCCTCTACATCTAGTTTTTTCACTTCCCGGTTCTCGGCAGATCTTTTCTTATCATCTCAACTTCTTTACCAATTTTTCTTCACCCAGATAAATTCTACTATCCTTTTGAATCTAGATTAAAGGTTATTACTTTCTCTGAGAGATTTAACAAACATATTGAATAGACAGATGAGTTTACTGGTAAATGGAAGAACGAAAAAATAAAAGATATTTTCCAAACTTATAAACCACTAGCGCGATTCAGTCTTGCATCCTTCAAGGTAATGATTTCCTATCCTGGCTGTGCATCTGATCACTAAGTTGGGATAACAGATATTGGAACTAAAAAAGTCTGTATAATTTTAGCACAATTGCTGAGTAATTCTTCTGCGATCCTAGTCCAGTTGGTCTAGATTTAAGAAACTACATCTCTGCAATGATCACCTTATATATTTTCTTCATTCCAATACACTTTGTTCTGGTGGAGAGAAATATTAACCCTCTATTTGAATATTAGGAGGTATTTGCCTTGGAATTAATTAGGTTGCAATATCTGTAGTCCAGAATCCTTGGTATACTAATGCAATTTCCTTAGAAGAGTTCAGTATACCCAGATGATATGAAATGAACAGAGGTAGGTCTATTCAGATACGTATCCTAGGAGTCTACTCTGGATATTTATCTCTTTGATCTGGAGCTAGCTTCTATTGGCTCACTCCTATGGTCAACATTTTTAAGATAAATACAATTTCTTAGGATAAGCTAGCAAGTAGGAATAAGAAGAAGGCAAGAGTTCTCTTCGTGGAATACATTGCTGACTATTTTTTTAATTGCCACATTTCCTATCTTTAGCAATTGAAAAATATTGACTCTACTGAAAAGTTTTAAATTTATGGCAGGTTACTGGGGATTTTTCAGTGTAGCCTGATCCAACTATTCCGTTTGAAGTGGTGCCTACAGTACAGTGCACTTCACCAAAGAGGAGAAAAGAAAAATAGCCTGTCTCCTTGAGAACAAGAACAAATGTCTTGCAAACATGAGGAACTGAGGAACCGAGTTGTTCAGAGCTAGTGATTGGCAAGTCCAAGCCTCGTTCAACCACAGCCAGGAAACAAGATGGGCAAAGACCTCTCTGTTGACTTCTAGGTATCATTAGCCTCTGATCTATCAGCCTGCAAGATAAGAAATCTCAAAAAAGGGTTAGAAGGCTAAATGAAGGCAGGAAATGAAGGTCAGAAGACAGGCTCCACCACCCATCCTGCTGACAGTTTGTTGTAAGTGTTGGATGAAACACTCAAGTTCTGAACTCAGTATCTGAGCCCTTCATAAAAATAAGTCTTATAATTATTTGCCCAACACGCCAGACCTAATTACCACAATTTAGTGCCATAAAATGTTTTGCATTCCTTGGTGAAAGCTGCCATATAAAAGGTCAAGATACCAGCCTGGGCTTGTTTTGTTCTCTGGCTTAAAATTTTAAGATTAAAATTTTTACGTTAATATTTTTTTAAACATCTCTCATACAGGCTAAGAGAAAAGCTTTGGTGATTTCACCCATACTCACTCAGATGTATGAATGAGGATAATGATAGGCTTTGTATCTCCACATAGTAGGGAAATGGTTGTATATAAAGCAGGAGAGCCTCTCTGTAGAATAAATTAGAGGACAATGGAAAAAATGAAGAGCTGTATGTACATCAGGGAAGTAAAAAGCATGGGTGACAGTGAGAAAAACAAGATGACTCTATTTAAATGGAAAATCTAGACTAGGAAAGAGAAAACCTCTGAAGCAGAGATTCTGAAAAATATATAAGTATTTGAAGTTTTCAGGCAAAAAGACCTTATTCATCAGTCCAATTAAAAAGATTTATTAAGCACATATTTTTTTAACTTTTCATTTTGAAATAATTTCAGATTTACAAAATAGTTGCAAAAATAGTAGAGCAAGTTCTCATATACTGTTCACCCAGCTTCCCCTAACATTAATATCTTATATAACAAGTAGTATGATTACTTAAGCCAGGAAATTAACATTTATCCAATTTTATTAACAAGCCTACAGTTTTTATTCAAATTTCCTCAAATTTCCCACTGTGTCCAATTATGATTCTATATTGAATATTGTTGTC
>NW_011888835.1:7753390-7754973 GCF_000151845.1 Pteropus vampyrus
AACATTTATCCAATTTTATTAACAAGCCTACAGTTTTTATTCAAATTTCCTCAAATTTCCCACTGTGTCCAATTATGATTCTATATTGAATATTGTTGTCATGTTTCAAACTTCTCCAACCTGACAGTTTGAGTCTTTCTTTTCTTTTATTACCTTGTCACTTTCAAAGAGTATTCATCATTTATTTTGCAGAATCTCCTTCAGTTTGAGTTTGGTTGATATTTCCTCTTGTTAGACATCAGAGATTGAAGACATTTGTTTTGGACAAGAATACCATGGAAGCGAGGCTGTGCCCTTCTCAGCGCATCAGATCGGGGGGACATTATGTTGATATATCTGATTACTGGAAATGTAAACTTTAATCACTTGGTTACCATGGTGTCTGTCAGGATTCCTCACTACAAAGTTACTTTTTTTCACGAGTAGATTATGAAGAAAGACTGTGAGCTAATGCAGATATCCTTTTGTTTAAAGGAAAAAAAAGAAAAACAACTATGTTTTTGGAGCGGTCTTAGGGTCAAAGCAAAATAAGGTTTTTGTATACACCTCCCCCTGACACGTGCCTCCCCCATCTTCAACATCCCCCCCCCTCGCAGAGTGTTACACTTGTCATAATCGATGAACCTACACTGACACATCACTATCACCCAAAGTCCATAGCTTACATTAGGGTCCACTCTCGGCCTTACAGATTCTATAGGTTTGGACAAATACAGAATGACAAGTATTTATCATTGTGGTGCCACACAGAGTCTTTTCACTGCCCTAAAAATCCACCGTGCTCCACTGCTCACCCCTCCCCCGCCACACCTCCTGGCAATACCTCCTGGTGTGTAATAGTATCGCATTGCTTTAATTTTCATTTTCCTAATGATATCATTTTCATCATATACTTTTGCCCACTAATTTCAGCATTTATTAAGTGTTCTTATCTGCCAAATCATTGCTGTCATTTTTGCCTAACGATAATTTTTGCAGTTCCCTCATTTCTTCAACATTTAATAATTGGTATTATGCTCCAAGGAAGAGTATGATATTATTTCAGCAAAGCTTAAGAAAATGACTTTCTGAGACAAAAAGTTTATACTTTATAGCAAGAGTCTCATTCTAGCTCCATGGGAAGAAACTTCTTTCAACCAAAGATAGTATTTTCAAACTCTCCTGATACTTGGTATAAATACAATTCACTACGCCCACTGAGAAGATAAATGAAAGTTTTGTTTAAATGGGCACATGCCACACAGTCTAAAACAGCAATTTAATGATAAAATTTAAATTATCATTTAAATTTAGGTCCTTGTTTATCTAAAAATTTAGCGAATAATCATGAATTCCATATTCAGTGCTAGGTACTGTGCTAAGCCCTGGAGAAATGGTGGATACTAATACAGACGAGCTCCCTGACCTCATTGAGTTTTCAATCTAGTAGAGAAGGTAAATGATAATACAATTAATTGAAACTGCAATGAGTCCATAAATGAAGAATGGACCTAACCCATTCTGGATGGGTAACTGGTCTAATCTACAAGGCTGTCTCAGGGAATAAAAAGCTGGAAGAGCTGAGAAGGATGTTGGTATATAAA
>NW_011888835.1:7755638-7761937 GCF_000151845.1 Pteropus vampyrus
ATTTAATAATTGGTATTATGCTCCAAGGAAGAGTATGATATTATTTCAGCAAAGCTTAAGAAAATGACTTTCTGAGACAAAAAGTTTATACTTTATAGCAAGAGTCTCATTCTAGCTCCATGGGAAGAAACTTCTTTCAACCAAAGATAGTATTTTCAAACTCTCCTGATACTTGGTATAAATACAATTCATTACGCCCACTGAGAAGATAAATGAAAGTTTTGTTTAAATGGGCACATGCCACACAGTCTAAAATTTGAATAAAATTTAAATTATCATTTAAATTTAGGTCCTTGTTTATCTAAAAATTTAGCGAATAATCATGAATTCCATATTCAGTGCTAGGTACTGTGCTAAGCCCTGGAGAAATGGTTGATACTAATACAGACGAGCTCCCTGACCTCATTGAGTTTTCAATCTAGTAGAGAAGGTAAATGATAATACAATTAATTGAAACTGAAATGAGTCCATAAATGAAGAATGAACCTAACCCATTCTGGATGGGTAACTGGTCTAATCTACAAGGCTGTCTCAGGGAATAAAAAGCTGGAAGAGCTGAGAAGGATGTTGGTATATAAAGCTAAATAAGGGTGTAAGGAATTAAGAAGTCGTGAGGCTGAAGAAATTATGAACGGGACAATCTTACAGGCCACTCGGGATATATCAGAACTGTTAATATTGACCAGATGAGCAATGAAAAGTCACTTCAGGGCCTTTAACAGAGGTGCGACATATTCGTATTTGTGATTTCTAAAGACAACACTGGCCGGCTGTGTGCAGACGGGGTTACAAGATGGGTTCCTAGAAACAGTGACCCAGGACTAATTCTAACTCATCTCGTCTCCCCTGTATGCATCCGTCCTTCAGGTATCTCACCTAGAACCACAGTTGCAAATCCCATCTATATGCTAGTGGCTCTAAAATTGCACTTCCAACTCAGACCCTACTGGGCTCCAACTCGTACACCTGCCTATGCACTTATCGTCTCTATCTGATTGGTGCTCAAGCAAAGCTCTTAATTTCCCATATTCCAAAATAAACGTGTTATTTAAGAAGGCACTACTAGTTGTTTAAGCTAAAGGAAGAGAAGTCATTCTTTATTGTTCTCTTTCCTGCACCCTGCCCCACCTCTCATTCTAATTCATAAACAAATTGGCTCCATTTTACCTTCTAAGAGTATTTCAAAGCTACTTTTCTCCATTTCAACCGCCACCACCCTAATCTAAGTGATAATCACCACTCATCTGACTTCCCATATTCCTGACCATTTCTAATATTTTCTTTATATACCAGCCAGAATAAACATTAAAAAACCTAAACCAGATCCTGTCTAAAAGCTTTCAACAATATTCTTCTGCACTTAGAATAATTCGAAATTCCTTACCGTGGTCTTCAAGACCCCAAATATCTCACCCCTGTCTACTCCTATAAATTTATATGATTTTTCCTCTCACTTTTCTCTAACCACCCACCCCTCTTTTATTTTTATTTATTTTTATCTTTTGGGAGAGGCAACCCTTGGTTGACCCCACAGATTGCAAGGACCTCGTCAGTTTACATTCCCTTATTTTTCTAATTTGTATGCCTACAGCACCTGGTCTTCCGAAGTGGTCTCCCATCTAAGTACTAACCAGGCCCGACCCTGCTTAGCATTCGAGATCAGACGGGATCGGGCTTGTTCAGGGTGGTATGGCCGTAGACCCCGCCCCTCTTTTAAATTTCTAGAACCCCTAAAGTCCTTCTTTCCTCTTGGTTTCCAGAGTTTGCTCCCTGCCTGTGATGTTCTTTCGGTCTTTGCCGGTGGTTTCCGTCTCCTTCTCATACCATCCCTTCCCATCACCCTGAATGCTCTCACTTTACTCTTCACGTTTCCTTCTTAACGTGATCAATCAAAGTTTTCAATTAGTTTCCTTTCGAGAAACTATTTTCTTATTCATGGAATGTAAGCACCATTTATCAATTCCACAAATATTTTCTAAGTTCATACTGTTTCTGATATTTTTCAGGGCACTAGAATACAGCAGTGACCTATGTCTCGCCTTTTTGGAGATTACATTTGATTTTAGGTCGTCAGTCAACCAATATCAGAGTGTGACAGGAAAATTCCATTATAATTCCAAATACAACAGATAACAAGGCCTAAATCAGGACGGAAATTGTTCATCTTGCTTAGATTGCTAAGATTCTTTGATAAATCTCTAATGTAAATTTCAGCAATAATCAAAAGGGCTCCAGTGGGCAAAGAATCACCAACGTGGAGACACTGAACATCTGTGGGCATGTTTACATCTTTTATTCTGCTTTTAATCCATAAGATGACGGTGACATTCACCTGTTTTCTTTAGTCACTTTTCCTGTGCATTTATGTAGGTGTCTCCATCTGGAACTTTATTTCAAACCTGCTTTGAATGCCGGCCAGAATTTGCAGAACACTGTGAATCTGTTTTACAGCAAGCTCACAGAGAATGGTGTCCGGGTAGGGAGGGAGAGCCACCAGGGCTTCCACCCAAGTGGAACCCAAACCCACCGAAGGCTCCAGAGGACAAATGAGAAATGCAGTAAGAGTGGACATACAACGAACACAACACAACCTAGCACCACAAATGAAAGAAACTCACATCTCGTTTAACTAGATGAAAGGACAGAACTTTCTAATTTTATGAAGCTATTCACTACAAATTACCTGTTTATAGAGTTGACCTATATAAAACAATTCTACTTTAGAAGATCAAAAAGTTACATTGTGTCACACTGAACCCTAGAATCGTAGACTCATTACAGCATAAAGTATCACAGATGGTGACATCCAAAAATCAAAAGCATGAATTCCCCACACAATGTGCGTGACGAGCTTCCTCTAGATCATGTTCATATGCCTATTGTGCCAAATACTCATTGCTTTTTCATTTAGACATTTAAGACTGTATTTCAGCAAAGCTTAAGAAAATGACTTTCTGAGACAAAAAGTTTATACTTTATAGCAAGAGTCTCATTCTAGCTCCATGGGAAGAAACTTCTTTCAACCAAAGATAGTATTTTCAAACTCTCCTGATACTTGGTATAAATACAATTCACTACGCCCACTGAGAAGATAAATGAAAGTTTTGTTTAAATGGGCACATGCCACACAGTCTAAAATTTGAATAAAATTTAAATTATCATTTAAATTTAGGTCCTTGTTTATCTAAAAATTTAGCGAATAATCATGAATTCCATATTCAGTGCTAGGTACTGTGCTAAGCCCTGGAGAAATGGTGGATACTAATACAGACGAGCTCCCTGACCTCATTGAGTTTTCAATCTAGTAGAGAAGGTAAATGATAATACAATTAATTGAAACTGAAATGAGTCCATAAATGAAGAATGAACCTAACCCATTCTGGATGGGTAACTGGTCTAATCTACAAGGCTGTCTCAGGGAATAAAAAGCTGGAAGAGCTGAGAAGGATGTTGGTATATAAAGCTAAATAAGAGTGTAAGGAATTAAGAAGTCATGAGGCTGAAGAAATTATGAAGGGGAAAATCTTACAGGCCACTCGGGTTATATTAGAACTGTTAATATTGACCAGATGAGCAATGAAAATTCACTTCAGGGCCTTTAACAGAGGTGCGACATATTCGTACTTGTGATTTCTAAAGACAA
Organism: Pteropus vampyrus; assembly: GCF_000151845.1. Taxonomy (NCBI): domain Eukaryota; kingdom Metazoa; phylum Chordata; class Mammalia; order Chiroptera; family Pteropodidae; genus Pteropus; species Pteropus vampyrus. Next base: position 7,759,282 of record NW_011888835.1, read on the forward strand.
CACTGGCCGGCTGTGTGCAGACGGGGTTACAAGATGGGTTCCTAGAAACAGTGACCCAGGACTCATTCTAGCTCATCTCGTCTCCCCTGTATGCATCCGTCCTTCAGGTATCTCACCTAGAACCACAGTTGCAAATCCCATCTATATGCTAGTGGCTCTAAAATTGCACCTCCAACTCAGACCCTACTGGGCTCCAACTCGTACACCTGCCTATGCACTTATCGTCTCTATCTGATTGGTGCTCAAGCAAAGCTCTTAATTTCCCATATTCCAAAATAAACGTGCTATTTAAGAAGGCACTACTAGTTGTTTAAGCTAAAGGAAGAGAAGTCATTCTTTATTGTTCTCTTTCCTGCACCCTGCCCCACCCCTCATTCTAATTCATAAACAAATTGGCTCCATTTTACCTTCTAAGAGCATTTCAAAACTACTTTTCTCCATTTCAACCACCACCACTCTAATCTAAGTGATAATCACCACTCATCTGACTTTCCCATACTCCTGACCATTTCTAATATTTTCTTTATATACCAGCCAGAATAAACATTAAAAAACCTAAACCAGATCCTGTCTAAAAGCTTTCAGCAATATTCTTCTGCACCTAGAATAATTCGAAATTCCTTACCCTGGTCTTCAAGACCCCAAATATCTCACTCCTGTCTACTCCTATAAATTTATATGATTTTTCCTCTCACTTTTCTCTAACCACCCACCCCTCTTTTATTTTTATTTATTTTTATCTTTTGGGAGAGGCAACCCTTGGTTGACCTCACAGATTGCAAGGACCTCGTCAGTTTACATTCCCTTATTTTTCTAATTTGTATGCCTACAGCACCTGGTCTTCCAAGATGGTCTCCCATCTAAGTACTAACCAGGCCCGACCCTGCTTAGCATTCGAGATCAGACGGGATCGGGCTTGTTCAGGGTGGTATGGCCGTAGACCCCGCCCCTCTTTTAAATTTCTAGAACCCCTAAAGTCCTTCTTTCCTCTTGGTTTCCAGAGTTTGCTCCCTGCCTGTGATGTTCTTTCGGTCTTTGCCGGTGGTTTCCGTCTCCTTCTCATACCATCCCTTCCCATCACCCTGAATGCTCTCACTTTACTCTTCACGTTTCCTTCTTAACGTGATCAATCAAAGTTTTCAATTAGTTTCCTTTCGAGAAACTATTTTCTTATTCATGGAATGTAAGCACCATTTATCAATTCCACAAATATTTTCTAAGTTCATACTGTTTCTGATATTTTTCAGGGCACTAGAATACAGCAGTGACCTATGTCTCGCCTTTTTGGAGATTACATTTGATTTTAGGTCGTCAGTCAACCAATATCAGAGTGTGACAGGAAAATTCCATTATAATTCCAAATACAACAGATAACAAGGCCTAAATCAGGACGGAAATTGTTCATCTTGCTTAGATTGCTAAGATTCTTTGATAAATCTCTAATGTAAATTTCAGCAATAATCAAAAGGGCTCCAGTGGGCAAAGAATCACCAACGTGGAGACACTGAACATCTGTGGGCATGTTTACATCTTTTATTCTGCTTTTAATCCATAAGATGACGGTGACATTCACCTGTTTTCTTTAGTCATTCTTCCTGTGCATTTATGTAGGTGTCTCCTTCTGGAACTTTATTTCAAACCTGCTTTGAATGCCGGCCAGAATTTGCAGAACACTGTGAATCTCTTTTACAGCAAGCTCACAGAGAATGGTGTCCGGGTAGGGAGGGAGAGCCACCAGGGCTTCCACCCATGTGGAACCCAAACCCACCGAAGTCTCCAGAGGACAAATGAGAAATGCAGTAAGAGTGGACATGCAACGAACGCAACACAACCTAGCACCACAAATGAAAGAAACTCACATCTCGTTTAACTAGATGAAAGGACAGAACTTTCTAATTTTATGAAGCTATTCACTACAAATTACCTGTTTATAGAGTTGACCTATATAAAACAATTCTACTTTAGAAGATCAAAAAGTTACATTGTGTCACACTGAACCCTAGAATCGTAGACTCATTACAGCATAAAGTATCACAGATGGTGACATCCAAAAATCAAAAGCATGAATTCCCCACACAATGTGCGTGACGAGCTTCCTCTAGATCATGTTCATATGCCTATTGTGCCAAATACTCATTGCTTTTTCATTTAGACATTTAAGACTGTTAAAAACAAACAAAAAAACCTCTTTCTTGTGTAAGTCAAGTGTCTCTAATCTTTAATATAAATATTTCTTGATATCAATTTTCATTAATGCAAGAACAAAATGACTTGAGCCTCAATCTTTTATACTTGGAAAGTTTAGTTTTCCTCTGATACCCCAGGGATGCTTCCGGAACCCCGTGGTCTCCTGGACCCCGCTCATCCTGGATTCCTGCTCACATCGAATACACCTTCCGGATTCTTTTGCCTTGTATCCACTTCTAACATCATTGTGCCTCAGGTGCTGATGGCATTGCTCACAGTTTGTTCCCCAAAGCACCAACTACTAAAAACTGTTTATGAAAATTTTTATTGCACATTGAAAGGGTCAAAGAAAGAGAGCAATTATTAGACATCACTTCATCTTTAATACTGGGATTTAATTTCTTATTGGCTATTCTTCTCTTTAGCCTCTGGTCTAACACAATCTGTCTCATCCAGTCTAAAAGACCCT
>NW_011888835.1:7762472-7813130 GCF_000151845.1 Pteropus vampyrus
AATCAAAAGCATGAATTCCCCACACAATGTGCGTGACGAGCTTCCTCTAGATCATGTTCATATGCCTATTGTGCCAAATACTCATTGCTTTTTCAATTAGACATTTAAGACTGTTCAAAACAAACAAACAAAAAACCTCTTTCTTGTGAAAGTCAAGTGTCTCTAATCTTTAATATAAATATTTCTTGGTATCAATTTTCATTAATGCAAGAACAAAATGACTTGAGCCTCAATCTTTTATACTTGGAAAGTTTAGTTTTCCTCTGATCCCCCAGGGATGCTTCCAGAACCCCGTGGTCTCCTGGACCCCGCTCATCCTGGATTCCTGCTCACATCAAATACATCTTCCGGATACTTTTGCCTTGTATCCACTTCTAACATCATTGTGCCTCAGGTGCTGATGGCATTGCTCACAGTTTGTTTCCCAAAGCACCAACTACTAAAAACTGTTTATGAAAATTTTTATTGCACATTGAAAGGGTCAAAGAAAGAGAGCAATTATTAGACATCACAATTTTGAAGACATCTGTTCATCTTTAATACTGGGATTTAATTTCTTATTGGCTATTCTTCTCTTTAGCCTCTGGTCTAACACAATCTGTCTCATCCAGTCTAACAGACCCTTTTTCTTCTCTCTCTCTCTCTCTCTCTCTCTCTCTCTCTCTCTCTCTCTCTCTCTCTCTTTCTTCCAATCTATAACATCCAGGGCTGCCATCTAAAAACACTCAATTCTGTCTTACTTTAGTATGAAGAATAATTCACTATCTATCTATCTTCTTCCACCCAGACTAGTTTGAGGTGAGAAATTATATTTGTATAATAAAATTGTGTTATGGGATATTTTTTGTATGCAAAAGAACTATTTTCTCACTTAGGTTAACTCTCTTTCCTTGGTTCCTAAGGCAACCAGCTCGAACTGTAACTAGACTTAAAATAACACAAATTTCTTCCCTAAATCCTTTTATATTGGCCTGAAATGTGTCTTCTTAATGTTTCTTTCTATTAGTTTTAATTCTTTAATTCAATGACAAGTTATTAATTTTTTTTCTACGTGCCAGGCATTATGCTAAATATTAAGGGATGTGAAGACCCACTTCCTGCCCTCAGCGATCTAAAGGAAATGCAAAGAAAATGTAATAATCACTCTTCCAGTGTTTATGGGTGCACCGTATGCTTGGAGGGTGCACTGTGTTGAATTGTGCTCTACCCACCCCAAAAAGATATATCCAAGTCCTAACCTCTGGTACCTGTGAAGGTGACATTTGGAAATAGGATCATTGCCAATCTAATTAAGTTAAGGAACTCAAAATGAGATCATTATCCTGGATTTACAGAGGGCTCTAAGCCCAATGTCTAGTGTCTTTATGAAAGAGAAAGGGTGATGACACAGAGACACAGGGAAGAAAGCTGTGGGAAGATGAAGGCAGAATTTGGAGTTATGCTGCCCCAAGTGGAGGAATGCCAGAAGCCACCAGATGGTGGAAAAAGCAAAGAGCACTCCCGGCTGGAGACTCTGGGAGGAGAGTGGCCCCTCTAACACCTTGATTTCGAACTCTGGCCTCCAGACTATTAGAGAATAAGTTTTTGTTGTTTTAAGCCTCTGCATTTGTGGTAATTCATTGCAGTAGACCTAGGAAACCAAAAGAGAAGGTCATCTATTGTTTTGCTCAGGAATATACTTAAACTAAGAAAATCAATGTCAGCAGATTAGTGAAGGGGGGTGGGGTAAAGAGGGATTAAAGAACGTCCCAATTCAGAGAACAGTACGTGTGTAATATGAATATGTCCAGTGATGATTGCTACTGTTTTCCTATTTTTCTATAAGAGCAGGATTTGCCACGGAGATGACCAACGAAAGGGACCATATGCCTATATGGATATAGAATAGATATATATACCCATGTGCTCATGTAATATGAGTAATATTAGCTATGAGTTATCAAGTTTAATATTAATATCTAAACATTCCATTTCAAATATAGGTAGACATTCCTATAGGTCACATGGAGTAAAAAATAATCTCTTGTGTGTTTTATATGTTGCAGTTCTGTCCAGAAGGAAAACTCAATGACTTGGGGGTCATTTCACTATCCATAGCACTTACAATGGCAGAGCTCAGCAGAGGCTAGCTCCCTCCTCCCTTGACCTAAATTGAAAGTGAGGCTGTTTCATATCTCAAAGGTTGAGTGTGTTGACATCAGCTGAGAGGTCTGAGAAATTGCCTTGTACAATAATGTCATACTTTTAAAATTCAACTACCACCATTTTGAATGGTAAACTTAAAGTTTGGAAAATGCAATGTTTATTCTTCCATCCGGGAAATTCATTCCATGAGGTGATATTAGTTTTCAGTGTCAGCTCCAGCAGAATATTGATTTTTAACATTCAGCCCAAACGTGTGTTTGGTGACCCTATCTCATGTGTTTTGTGAACTTATCCAGGAGGGTCTACAATGTAATGTGGTTTATACTATGGTGAATAATGAGGAAAGAGCAAGATTCTTGACAAAAACAAAAAAACAAAAAAGTTAATAGGTTTAATTAACATACTAAGCACTCTATGATATCCTGAAATAGGTTTAAGAAAATCACATGAGGAAGGATAAAAGGAAGCCCAGAGAAAGCCCCTGGGTCTAGCTGAAGTGCCAGTCCATTCTATTCAGAGAAGCACTTCCATGAAGTCCAACAAGAAGCAGGTCTCTCTGAATTCATGGTACGGTATATGCCAAAGGAATAAAAAATATTGGGTTGTGAGAAAGCACAATATGGTGCAGCTATAGGGACAGGAAAGAGTGGGATAACTAATGAAGGTATCTGAAGGGAGGATAACTGATGGAGGACAGAGGGCGGATTGGCCTGGGGTAGAGAGAGATCACATCTTCCTAGTTACTGGTCAGACCCAGGGATGAGGGAGCTCTGTCTTTTACCTTGTTTTGTTTTGTTTCTATTTTGAGATTTAACAAAGTCGAAGCTGGGTTTCTGTCTTTGAGGGTGGGTCTGTTTCCATTCAACCTCATATCCAAGCATAGCCTTGAAAGGCTCCAAATTCCATTTATTGTCATTCCAGCCCTATGTGTAGGCAAAGCCTCTGCTTCGCTCCTCAGTCTCTCTGCTGCTTTCGAATTAGTCAAGAACCATGTGATTTCACTCATATGGTGGAATATAAAACTGAAAACAACAAATTAACAAAGAAGACAAACAAAAACTCATAGACAACAGTGTGGCGGTACCAAGGGAAAGCGGGGAGGGGAGAGGTAGAAAACGGTGAAGGGCATCAAATATACGGTGACAGGAGGAGATCTGACTTTGGGCAGTGAACACACACAATGAAATATGCAGATGATGTATAATTGAATTGTACACTTGAAATCTATATAATTTCATTAATCAATGCCACTCCAATAGGTTGAATAAAATTTTTTAAAATTTACAAATGCCTTGAAAGAAAAGCAATGCCTAATGTGATACTTTCTGCCCTTCCTGTCTCTCTTGGGGATTGCATCCACAAATCCTGGCTGCCTTTGTAGCTCTCAGGTATCTTCAGATGTTTTGGGTTTTGATTTCTTCTCTTTTTTTTCAACCATTTTGGTTGTTCTCAGGGAGAGGTTTGATCTGATACAGTGAGTCAGTTAGTTTGTGGAAGTCTAACAATATTAATATTATTATTTTTTTTTTACTGATATTACATATAATTCTAACTACACACACTCCTATCTTTGATCTGATATCCTAGATTCTGATCTGGGATCATGCAGAGTTTTAAAAACCCCATGGGAGATAAATGGCCATCTTCATCCTCCTCCATTCAAAGACTCTTTTTGAGAAGCACACTGAGAGTCAGACTTTGGCAGAGGCTTAGTGAATGATCTTCACAGCAGCTAAACTTCACCTTCTCTTTAGAACTCACGCGTCTGTGAATTACACTTGCCACTTAAGAGTAATTACTTCCAGGTAAAACCGGGCTTTAAAACAGCCTCTAACGTCCAGGAGAATATTTTCCTTACGTAACTTATTCTTTCTATTTCTCAAAAGCCTCCAAGGGAAGTTTCACATTTCCCTGAATAATTTATACATAGACTTATTTGTCTAAGGGTTTTCTGCTAAAAGGTAAAATAAATATTCTTGGATTTGCATAAACATATTCTGTGGTCATCATCAAGTCTGAAATAACCCTGTTTCCATGGCACCTGGCAGGTGACTCTGAATGTGTCTATCAGCTGTTCAAAAAAGAAGGACATGGACTCAAGAGGAGGCCAAATAGAGAGTTACTCAATAGGAAAATATGCCTTTTATCTTAAACATAAAGATTACAATTTCTAGTGTCCCAAAAATTTTCTGAGCAACTACAAAAGAAGAATTATTGGAAAATAAATGGGTTTTTTTTTAAAAAAACATATTTTGAGAAAAATCCCCTTGAACCTTATCAAAAATAAATACTTATACTATCCTGAACTTTACGCCTTGCTAATGCAAAGCAAAGCAATCATTTCTCACAGGAGCTGCGCTGTTTTGCGGGGCTCAGTTCAGATTATATTTTATCGTTAGTGTGTGAACTTCTACCCCTGGGATAAAACCTTAAATGAAAGACGATCACTACAAGTCCTTTCCTTGAGATTTAAATTAGCCAACGACTGCATCAAGGAGGTGAGCCTACTTTTCTAAGGAATAAAAGATTATGCCATGTTGACTCAAATTTTATTGTGTGACACAGAAAGAAGCTTTCAACAGAGATCCTAGAATACACAGCAGGCATGAAAAATATCTGGGAAATTTTCTCTCAAAATCATACATATTTTTTCATAAAACTATATATTTCAAGGAGAATATAGAAGAGCACATGATGGTAACTAGGACTGTTTGTTACTAGAAAATGTCCTTATTTTTATAATATACATAGACTATCTCTAGTTTCCAATTTTCTCCAGTAAACATCATTTTACATTTATAATGAGAAAAGTTACTTTAAAAAGCCTTTGAAAGCTTTGAGCTGTTCCCCTTGGCTCCCTGCTAACAGTTCATATTGGGTCTGAGTGAGTTTGGCAAGTTGACTGAGAGAAGCCATTTATCACCGCGTTATCATTTGAAGCTGCTCCACCATGTCCTGCCTCACACTGACAGGACATCCATGTGAGTTAATTGCTTGTCCAGAACTTAAAAATATGTGATAACCTCACCCATCAGCAGGGTGACTCTTTCTCATCTCTTGAAGTAGAAATTATCTTGAACTCTAGTCTACTGGACTCTGAACAAGAAAAAGAAGTCCAAGAAGTCTGCTCTCTGCTTTGCCATCATTGTAGAAAAGTGCTCATTCTAAAACGTTCCACATGCATATTATTTATAGTGTAGATTAACCTGGAGTCAATCTATACATAAGTGCCAAGTGGACTATTTAAACCTAAGGGTACTGAGCAAAAATACCTTTCCATGAGCTTATCATTCACATTAGACATTCATTTATATTATCCTAAAGTGTTTCCTAGCTAACATTTAATGACACAAGGTCTTATGCATATAAGAAGGGCTTTACATGCATTGTCTCATTTCTCCTCGGGGGGTCAGGGGGGAACCTATGAAATTAGGCACTTGTTAGTATTGCCATTTTGCGTAAGGTTTTTGAAAATTAGAGAGATTAAGTAATTTCTCAAGGCCACGGGGTTAGTGCGTGGCTCTTTGAAAATCAAATTCTGGTCTGGCCTGATTCCTGCACCTCACGCTCATAACCAATTTGCTCTATAGCCTCTTACGCGGCCCTAGGAAATTTCAGGGAAGCCAGTAAGTGTATGGGCTACTGAATGACACTGGCGAGTTACTTAACCTTTCTGAGTCTCAGTTCCCTTAGTTATGGAATTGGCATAGTAACCATACTTATTTGAAAGGGTCATTGTGATGATTAAAATGTGATAACGCACACAAAGTGTTTATGACACAGCCTAGCACTCAGAATGCACAAATAAATGTAAGCTACTATTATTTGCTGTGAATATTAGCATATTAACTCATTCTTAACAATTGCAATATAACGACTCTAACAAAATACTTTTTAAGTATTAGAGACATCTTTGCTGTTTGCTATTAATCCATTGAGGGCTAAACTATAACTAATCTATTGCAAAATCTTGAGCACAGCTAACCAGACTTCCATTTAGTTCACATTTTCCACCAGGTCTTTAAGGCACACAGGGAGCTTCATTATACTCTTTATCAAAGTCTAGACATACTCTGTCAAGACCATTCATTTTTATGACATGCCTAACCAGTCTAGAAAACTCATTAAAAATAAAAGAAGACATGAGTATAGCTTGCTCTGTATAGGGGGCTTTCTAAACTAATATATCCAAAGCTTAATCCCTTATCCTGGCTTAGAAATCAGCTGCTCTCCTTCTCTTCTGTCTCACATTGAATGATATCACCATTACCTAGGAACTCAGACTAGAAACAGGGAAGTCATAAAGTCTGCTTTTTGTTATTTATTTTCATAGCAACACTTAGGTTAGTGTTTGAATGAATAACAAGGACCACAACGTAGCCAAGTTGACACGTAAAACCGGCCATCACAGCAATGTGTGAATTTCCTACTGCTTCACATTTGTATCAACACTGAAAACTGTCAGACCAAGAGAATATGTGTGGGGATGAATCTTAATGGTGTTGAACCAGGATGAAAGAATTACATCAACGTCATTCATTGATATGGAAGCGCTAAGTGGAGTCTGGAGTCAGTGCACTATCTCAAAAGTCGTGGACTGGCTTTGTCACTTTCCTTGGTTGGTTGACTCAACCTGGATCCAAAGGTAGCCTACACAAAGAAAAATTTAAAGGCCAGAATATTCTTATATATTGTAAAATAAGGTATTCCAAGATGCAATGCCTTTGGAAAGCTAAAGTTGATTTTTTCAAGTAAAAGATGCTCACCTCACTCCTAACCACCTTCCTCCAGTGGGTTCATAGCACACCCCCTTCAGCAAGGTTGTGAGAAATACATTTGTATTTCTGCCTCTTGTGAGGCAGCCCCAGCATCCTTGAAGCATTATGTGGTGGCTTTTCTCTGCAGCATAGGAATTATGAGGGGCGGCCACCCTCAAAGTGTGCTCCCTGGACTCAATCTACTTAATTTTATCTGATATGCTTCTAATTTATTTTTATCATGTTTTTGGTAATATTGGTCTGTGTGGGACTAGAAAAAAATTAAGTGGGACTTTATTCTAAGCTGGCTTTAGAAATACTGTTGTAAATATCTGTACAGCGATCCTTCGAGAATAATACAAACCGCCAATTATCAAATTATCTAACATTTAATGGACAAAGTAGATTTGTTTGTCTGCGGTATACAATAAAAATGTGAAAATTTTATACAAATTATGTTTTTCTTTTATACTTCAATAAATATGAACTATAATGTAAATAAATAATGAAATATGTTAATATGTTTAGGGTACTTAATGAAAGCAAATAACACTTAGATTTTAAAAAAAGAAAATTTAAAATGCTTAGAACAAATGAGTTGCTTGAGTTGGTGTTAAGAAGGAGATGGAGTTTATTATAGTCACTGGTGCCATTTGGTGCTGAGTGAAGATTAACTAGTGTGAGCTGGTGGAAAAAAATGAATGAAAAAGTAAATACTTGAGATGTGCAGACATTACTTATTGGCACCCAATATTTCAAAAACCGAGGACCATCCGAAACCACAGGCAAAGCGTAGGGATGGAAGTCTCATTAGTAATCTCTTTGAAGTCCTTTGCAATTTTACGGCTCCCGATGGTATTAGTTGGTGCATGCCATCACATTTTAAAATACGATGTTGCTATTCAGGTCATGTTCACACATTCATAAGCAATAGCAATAAATTTGTCGGCATGATCTAAAGTTTCTTCAAAAGGTTTGTCATTTACTATTTCACTGAGAAAGATTGATTTGGCCTCACTATTATAGAAACCACTTTGACCATAATCGATATTGCCCTTAGGTTTCAGCAAACTTACCCTGGGCTTAGCTCTGACTTTCTTCCTGCTAGACTCATCCTCATAGAGATCAATAGGATATGACCACCCAGCGTCTCTGGCCCCCTTTTAGACAAAAATCGAGGTATCTAAGACCCTAGAATTTCTTGCCCTAATGGGCACAAGTCCACTTCCTGGGTCAGCACAGGCCTTTATCCAGATCGATCTTGCAAAAGTGGATGCCACTTGAGGGGGGCCATGCCATAACTCTTTGCTGAGCCTGGGCTGAGGAGACAGTGAATGGATAGATCTGTGAAGTAGGGGCTGGAATGTCCACATTCATTTGTGCAAGTACCCTCACAGCGTGTGATGGAGTTGGGCAGGGGAGGTTTGGGTGGGCTGTGGGTTAGAACCTTCATTTTCTTTACCTTGAGCTCTGCAAGTGTTTGGAATGGGCCTGCCAATGATCCTCAAATTATAAAATCGTACAGTGTCTCAAATTTCTCAAACCATTCCTGACTCGCTTGGAAACTCAACTCTTCTACCTAATCACTCCCTTTCTCCATCGCCTTCTTCAGATCTTTAGAGATGCCTAGTGCCTTCTGCGAGCTCAACATGGTGCTAAACGATCCTCTCATGCTGAATGCAGCTCTACCACCATTACATAAGGCATTTCTCTAGTTATTAAAAAATATTATGCTGTACTCAAGTAACAGAGTGAATCTCTCCAGCATCAACAACTCTTTCACAGTATTTATATTCTTATCATATGCACAATAGATATAGACGTGTGGATAGCCAAGATTTATGTATTTAATGCATTTACTTTGCTCAATATCCTTTATCATCTCCAACATTTCTGTTAAGTATATGAGTTTTCTAGATAATTCCATTCTTCACAGTTTTTTCTAATTCTCTTTAAAAACATTTTACTTAATAATGTGGGGAAGATGATAGCAAGGCTACACAAAATGGTTAAAAATAGGAGCATGAGACATCATCTTAACAGAACAAAGAGGATTTAGGAGAAGTGCCCTCTGAATTTTCTAGTCTAGATTCCAACCTAAACAATTTTTGCCAGCACATGTATGCACAGTCATTAGCATGGATTGCAACTAAAATAGTAAATTTGGGGTATATATTTTACGAGCAGTTATTTGGATAGTGAGCATTCATATAGTGAGGGATACCTATTCTTCTCTCTCCAATTTACTCTCTGTGTTGCCAAAGACTTATGTTCCCAACATAAATGCTATTCTAATTAATAAATTTCCCTCTTTACAACCATAAATAGTTTTCACAATTTATGAAAAATAAATAAATCATTAATATTCCATTCAAAGCCACTCATAACATAATCTTAGCCTACCTTTCTAGCCTCACCTTAGGCTACCTTTCTAGCCTCACCTCAAACTCCTTCAATTATACTCTAAACCACACAAAGTTACTTCGTCAAACAACTCGTACACACATATTGGTTCCTCTGTTTGGAATGTTCTTCTCCATTTAGTACTTACACTTAGTTTCACTTTTCTAGAGCCTCTAATGCCTCCTCTCCCATCCTTGCACTCAGCAGATAACTGTTTTCTACTTCAGCTAAGAAAATTGAAGTCAACGGAAGAGAACATACACAAACTCTCATCGCCACAACTATATTCTCTTAGTATCTGTACTTACAGACCCTGACTTCCCTTGTGTTACTATAGATTAACTGTCCGTGTTTCTATGCAAGGCCATCCTCTATATATTTGTGCTGAGTCCTCACATTCTTGTTGACCCAAGGTCATTACTCCATTGAGATCTCCCTTCAAGAAAAAACTTGTGGTTTAGTTGCAAGAAGGGCAGTTAGACAATAGCCTTCAACTTCAGAGTCCTTGTATCTGTCTTAGCTTTCAAGGTAAGATTTTGGCTTCCTACATATCCCCTAGCTAATGACAGATCATCAACAAGGTACAAGATTTGTGCTTTTCTTCCCAACATGAAATTCCTTTAATAGGAAATCTTTCCTCTTGCTTTATCTGAAGTTCTCCCTACTCAATCCTGCTTCCACCCGCTTTCATTTCACAGCTGTCAGATCTAGGCTGTGGTTGGAAGGCTTCCCCTGCCTAATCTTGTTTCTCTCATTTTATTTTACAGACATTTCATACAAGGAGCCTCTTGCACTCCTAATTTCATCGCAGCATCTGCTCCCTGAAGGACCAGAACTACCAAATACTCAGAATGGTTTGAGAATCAGATTTGAGGGCTACCAATAAGAACACTAGTGGTCAGAACTTTGCCAGGACATCTTCTGCAAAGTAAAATTTAAAAATGCATCTCCTACAACAAATAAGAAACCTCTTTGGGTTCTGAGGGAAAAAAAAAAAACACTTTCTACACCTAGAAATACTTTTCTCACCTACACACTAGTTGACATGGAAAGGAATCAGCTTTGAGTGAGACTCAGAGCATGAAAGGTCTGTACAGCAAGTTTAGGCAATGATACAAGCAGCCTTACCACTTGGGCTATACATTCTAGCAGACACTATATTATTGGAGGTGCCAGTAGTGGAAAAAGATACCGTGTGGAGTCTATGATGGATCATTGGGAGGACTACAATGCAGTACTGAGGTTCAACATCAAAGCCATGCCACATTAGGGGAAATTTATTTCTCTTTTAAGGACAGTGCCTAGGGAATTATTAAGGAACTGTAGAAAAGGAATGCTTGACCATGGGATATCAAGTAACTATGCCAGAACTTGTCATCAAGAGCTGAGTTATGTTGGAAACAGCAAGTCATAAAATCAAACAGGTCCAGCAGCAATCCATGATAAGATAAAAATGGTAGGTACACCCATGATTAAGCACTAGCAAGACTACAGAACACAAGTTGCATGATCAAGCATCACAGACATCCATGACACCATGGTGGTTGCACACTCCTCAATCAGCTCACACTGATAGACATATGAGGGGTCTACAAAACCATCAGAAGGAAGAATAAATAGCCTGAACTTAATTTATAAATAATTTAGTATATGGATGTAAACCTAAATTGAATGGTATGGCATTATACCTACACTCAGAAATGATCTTGAAAGACAGTGGAGAAGAAAAAAATATCTTCCTAATGGGCAGAATCTTAAATGGTATAACTGATTTATCCACTTTTAATGAAAGTGGCTAAGGTGAAAATATATATAAAATCAGTGGCTGTGACATATAGCCCGACAAGATAGTCAGAGGTCTGCAAACAAAAAAAGACTGGATGGAGTATTGGAGACAAAAAGAATTGAGGGATATGCAAATGTATGTATGGGAGCGAGTATCACGTCTAAAAATATTCATATCACATGTTAATACCTTCCAGAAGACATCCACCATTGAAGAGATATGGAATAACTAAGCAAAAAAATTGGCTTGGCCCATCGATATGAGCCGGTACTGTTACCAGCCACCCTTGAAGTATCATGATGGTTCCATGAATACAGTGGCTATAGCAACAGAAATGAAGACTATACATGGCCTCCCCCTTACCAATGCCTCTGAATCTCCAACTTTTAGCAACAGAGCCTGGCCACCTGGTGGTAAGACAACTGTATTAGACCATTATGAATCTCATGTCTGCTCTGTATCTGACTGCATCTGCATCATGAGAATAATGGCTATTTCTCTTCCTCTTTCCAAATCACATATGAATGCCATTCATTGGGAAACTCTAACCAAGAACTAACTGAAGAGAGGAATGCAGAAAATGTGGTTCTCACCTTTAATTTGGTGATGTAGAGATTTTAGCAAGTGATGGTGATGAGGCCAAATTAACAACAGACACTTGTATATGCTCCATCCCTGTCACCTTGGCATTTATACAATACCCTGTTATCCATAATTTAACTTCTAATTTAAGACAATAACATGTAAAGATGAGAATGCTGATGACTGACTTTAAGTTAATCTTAAAGTATGGCATGAATATTAATGAAAAAAAAAGGAAGAACTTGACCCATGCAAAATAATTTGTCTGTTCACAAGAGACTTATAAATGGTCTTTGTCACATTTAAGTAAACTGGACATCTTTAGAAGAGGCAAGGGAGCATAGATATTAAAAACATGGACACAAAAATCAGATTGTTTAATTTTAATCTTATCTATCCTCCTTGCTAGCATGTGACACTGGGCAAGTTACTTAGCCTCTTGGTGCCTCGCTCTTCTTCTCTATGAAATGAAGATTATAACAGTACCTATTACAAAGGATCAATGAGATAATAAAATGTTCAAGAATGTTAAAACACCTAGATCAGTGCCTACCACAAACTCTATTAGTTTGGCTGTGATTATTTCTATCTTGAGAACAGTTTGTGGTTGTGTTTGCAAGCAAAAGAATGACCAAATGACCCCTCATAATCTTTTTTAATGCAGTTTGAGAAACTTTGTGATTTTACAATTGCTGAAACTGCCCAGTCATAAAAACTTCCCCACCCCTTCCACCTCATCCTCATCCTCACTGTTCTCACCATAAAAAGAATGCTCTTAGAAATGTATGGGCAAAATCACTGACGCATGCTCTTTGCCACCATCACTCTGTTCTCCTTCACCATCGATCAATCTACCTGGTCAAGTCACCTTCTAATCAACCTACCTTATTTTCTTCTCTGTCTTCTATTTCAAAAAAATTTTTTTCCATGCCTCTTCTGGCTTTGAGATTCTTTCTTAAGTCTTCTTCCTAGACAGTAGTTCTGGTTTGGTCAAAGAAGAATAACAACAAGCATACTCCTGGGATGGAAATTTCAAAGGCTCAAACGTATTGCCAGCTTTCCAATTTGGAACCCAGAGGGTCAGAAGTTTCATAACTGGTGCACACTTGGCACTTTGCTCCCTTGCATTACTGGTGCACATCAGATTTAACCTCTTTTAAGGACACAGCTTGTGTTTTACTCATCTTTGTATCTTTCCTAGTATCTGGCACAATGTTTTGCTCAATAAAGGATTGGTAAATGGAAATAAATAAAATAAAATGGAACTTAATGTTCTTGGGAACTCATGAATAGTTTAATTGCCTAGCAATGAGGTTATTTTCTGAGGTTATTTTCTTTTTATTTGAATAACATTTATTATGTTTTAATGTAGAAAAATTATAAATATGATGAAAATTATAATACCGTAATCCAGAGAGAGCCACTGTTGTCACTTCTTCGGCATTTTATTCTAATATTTTTAACATATTTTTATTTAGATAGCAACATCTTTTTTGTATGCTTAGAGGTTTTTTTTTTTTTACCAAATTTATTTTCTATTATTTACCATAAGAAATAATATTGGATACATCAGAGCTAATTTTCTAAATTTGATAAAGGCTAAATGTCAGAAACATACCATGAACCTCCTATAATCAAACAGATGGTAGATGAATTATCTTCTTTATCCACAAGACAAGAATGTCAATAATATTCATTCATTTATTCTTTTATTTTCTTTTCAACAAGTTGTTATAGGACCCCTTTGGTATGCTAGACTCAGTTATACATATTGAAGATATAGCAGTGAGCAAAGCAGTGAGCAGTAAGAAAAATGCCCGCCCTTATAGACATAATATTCCAGTGGGAGAGAGAGAAGTAAATAAATAAATTGATATATGTCACAGACTGTATTGAGTAGTTATAAATGCTGTAGAGAAAAATAAAGCAAGAAAAATGGATAGAAAGTGTTTGCATAGGTATGCGATATCCATTTTAAATGTCCTGTTAAGGAGATATCTAAGCAAAGACTTGAAAGAAGTGAGGGACTAAGCTATGCAGATTTTTGAGATAAGAGCTCTCCAGGCATACATAAAATTAAATGTAAAGCAAAGCTTTGACTAGTGTGAGACCTGAGGGGTATAGGTTGCAAAATTCAAGGGAGCACATACTCTCAGCTCATGTGAATGCAGCCAATCCTAAGGCAAACTGTACCTGGCAAGTTTCAAGAATAGAAAGACCTCAGTAGTGTGCCTGGAACAAAGGGACCAATGTGGGCAGCAGCTCACTGAGGTCAGAGGTGTAATGAAAGCATATTAAGGTTGTCTAAGTATTGCAAGGGTGTTGGCTTTGAGTAAGATGGGCAACCATTATACGGTTTTGAACTGAGGAGTACTCTAATATAACGTAAAAAATAAAAATGATGAATAAAGATATAAAAGAATGAGATAAAACTGATAGCATTTGCATATGACTCAATTAACAGAAAATCTAAAAAAATCAACAGAAAAAAATGTTGGAAAAATCAGATAAACGTGGCTGCTGAATTTGAGATCAACTTATGAAACCAATAGTGTTTCTTTATGACAAATATCAATATCATAAGAAAATATTATGGAAACAACATGTTATTTATAAGAGCAAATTTTTAAAAAATTGTACATTCTCTAGGCACTAATTGAACAAAATTTTTCATGGTTTTTATGGAAAACATTTTTCAATGTTATGGAAGACATAGAGAAAGATTGGAATAAATTGAGATGTATCTTATGTTCAAGATTTAATATTTAAAAATATCAATTGTATTTAAAGAAATCCATAAATTTAATACAAAAAAATCAATAGCGTTTCTTCTATCAGTAACAACCATTTAGAAAATATATTAGAAATTAAAATAGCAACAAAGCCTATCAAAAACTTTATAAAAATGTATCAGGATATCATGGAGAAACATTTTAAACTCTTAAAATATGTAAAAGAAAATTTACAAAATATAGCAATATATCGTGTTCATGAATGAGACTAATTAGCATAATAAACATGTTACTGTTAAGTTATAAATCTAATGCTATTCCAATCAAAATTTCATACAAACTCATTCTAAAACTTGGATGAAAATATAAAGATATATCAATAGTTGCCAGTTTTAAAATGAATGAAGACCTATAATAAACCCATAGAAATGGGTTAAGGTGTATAGTACATAAGAACAAAAAAATAAACCAAGAAAACATGAGAGTCAAAAACAGATCTATGTAAATATGAGAAACTGATTTATCATCAATGTGGTACTCACTAGCCAATGAAGAAAGTTGAATTGTTGAATAAATTAGAGTTGGATGGGGTAGAGTTGGTGAATCCTGAACTCACCTCCTCCCATATCTACAACAAAATTACAACTAAATTACAGAACAATCATCACTAAGAACCACCTAAAGACTAGCTGATCACTATAATTAAGGATATAAAGAAGAGGCCATGTCAAAATAGATAGGAGGAATGGAGACACACACAGTCTGGTCAGGCCCCACATCAACCATATGCTGTTTAGTAATTGAGAGGATATCTTGGAGCAGGAGGTTTGAGTACCACACCAGGCTTTCTAACCTGTAGCACCTGTGCCAGGAAAAGGTCTCCCCATAACATTTGTCTTTGAACACCAATAGGGATTTCTTCAGAGAGACTCAAAGTGCAGTGGAAGACTAAGAGTGTGTTCTTAGAGGATTCTCACATAAATTCACTGACTTCAAGCTTTGGCATGCAGGAGGCAGCAGTTTGAGAAGTATATGGGTCATATAGGGAGGAACTAAATTGACTAACTTTAGGAGGAGTGACCAGTGGGAACTCTCGCAGAGTACCAAAGTACTGGAGAGCACCATTGTCCTTTTGTTTCTTTGTTTGAGCTTTTCTTCCACTTAGCTGGCACAGTGCAGGAGAAAGCAAATCTGCTGCTCTCCATTAATCTGGCTAACCCCATTTGCCCACCCTGGCGTTTCACTGAGACCCTGCCCTGTCCAACCCCCTCACCAGGCTAGAGCCACTTCTAGCAGCTCCAGACCCTCCACACAAGCCACAGCCAGCCTTGGCGCACACTGCAGTCTTTCCCAAAGGCCTTCAAGCCTGGCACAAGCAACAGCCAGCCTGAACTCATACTGGAGTCCATCTCAAGAGGCTCTAGACCTGAAATATTCAGTGGCCAAACTCAGACTGCATCAGAGCCTCATTCAATTGGCTCCACAACTGATATATCCAACTGGCAGCCTCAGCTAGCATCAGAGTCTCACTAAAGTAACTTCTGCTCCACTGGGCCAATCCCATAAAATAGCCTACCTATTGTAGTTACAGTAGGTTCTCATAGACAGTCACCCTGGTCAAATCCACCCACCAACATGCCTGCAACAATCTTGTCCCAACTACAACACACATGCAACCCACACTCTTGGAGGACCTGGCTCTGATTACCAGAGAGAACTGTGCCACTGAGCCCCATAGGACATCTTCTACCTAAGGCTACTCTTTCAAGGCTAGGAGACTAGTAAATCTACCTAATAAATAGAAACACAGAGAGACAGCGAAAATGAAGAGACTGAGAAATTTTTTCCAAATGAAAGAACAAGTCTAAACTCCAGAAAAAGAACTAAATGAAATGGAGATAAGCAATCTACCAGATAAAGAGTTACAAAACAATGATTATAAATATATGCTTAATGAACTTAGGAGAAGAATAAGTGAACTAAATGAGAACTTCAACAAAGAAACAGAAAATATAAAAAAGAATCAATCAGAACTGAAGACTACAATAACTGAAACAAAAATATACACTAGAGGGAATCAAGCACAAATTAGATGAAGCCGAAGAATGAATCAGCAATCTATAAAACAAGGCAGTGGAAATCACCCAATTGGAACAGCAAAAAGAAAAAATAAAAACCTAATGAGGATAGTTTAAGCTATCCTCTGAGACAACAGCAAGCATACCAATATTCACATCATAAGGGACACAGGATAAAGGGAGGGGAGATAAAAAATCTATTTGAAGAAATAATCACTGAAAACTTTACTAACCTGGGGAAGGAAATTGACATCCAAGTTCAGGAAGCTCAGAGAGTCCCAAATAAGAAAGATCCAAAGAGGCCCACACCAACACACATCATAATTAAAATGCCAAAAATTAAAGATAAAGAGAGACTCTTAAGATTAGTAAGAGAAAAGCACCTAGTTATACAAAAGGGAGTCCCTGTAAGACTATCAACAGATTATTCAACAGAAACTTTGCAGTCCAGGAGGGAACAGCACAATATATTCAAAGTAATTAAAGATAAAATCTACAATCAATAATACTTTACCCAGAAAGATTATCATTCAGAATTGAGAGATAATTTCCCAGACAAGCAAAAGTTAGAGTTCTTCACCACTAAACAAGCATGACAAGAAGTGGTCAACAGACTTCTTTAAGGGGAAAAGAAAAAGCCAAAACTAAAAATAAGAAAATATAAGAAAAATCTCACTTATAAAGGCAAACACTTAGTAAAAGTAGTGGATCAGCCGATTATAGAGTTAGTATGAAGGTTAAAAGACAAGAGTGGTAAGAGCATGTGTAAATACAATAATAAATTAAGAGAGACATGCACGAAATGTAAAACATGATGACACAAACAGACAATGGGGGCTAGTAAAAAATATAGTGCTGTTAGAATGCATTTAAGTGACCATAAACTTAAACTAGAACAAGAAAAGAGAGAGAGAGAGAAAGGAATTCAAACAAACCACCATGGAAAGCCATCAATGTAAAAGGAAAGAGATCAAGAGAAGAAGAAAGGAAGAGAGAAGAATGACAAATGCAATTAGAAAACAATTAATAAAATGGCAATAACTACTTTCCTATTAATAATTAGTTTAAATGTAAGTGGACTATGCTCCAATTAAAAGACATAGGGTGACTGAATGGATAAAATAGAAGACTTATAGAAGGACCACGAGAGTCTCTCAGTCTGTCTCTCTCTCTCTCTCTCTCTCTCTCTCTCTCTCTCTCTCTCCTCTGTGAACTCACTATGTGGCCGTGAGAGTGCCTCCAAGGTTTATTACCTGTGAGTAATAAATCTTGATAATTGTCACTGAGGTATGTGTTGCAATCATAAGAACCACAAGGGCTAGTCCGGTCACAACATTGGTTCTGGTCTGGGAAATGTCTGTGAGTTCTTACCACAAAGAGTACAGGCTGAAGTGAGTGTCCCCAGGCATTTCTAGCTGACAGCATCACTATCCATAGGCTAAAATGACACAAACCAAGCGTAAATGCCACATTTGACATAAATACAAAAAAAGGACACTCACCTGCAGGTAGGCTAATGCAGTCACTTGAAAAGCAATATGAAGTACTTAATATAATTAAATGTTAGTAAACCCTAGTGATATCCTCCTTATAATATATCCCAGAGAGGATTGCACAGGTTCATAAACAGGCATATCTAAAACTGTTCATCTCAGCATTGTGTATGGAATTCGAGAATTGATGACAACCTAGGTATGTATCTACAGATGGATAGAAAAGTAGAAAGTAATGAGTATATTCAATGGTTTAGTAAGCAGCTCTCGGAAGCAACATGGAATACAAACATATAAAAAATGTTAATGGAAAAAGAACTAAGAATTCTAAGATCTAAAGTGCCTTGTATTTATGCAAATTTAAAACACATATGTACACAAAATAACATTCATTTTTTTCAAAGAAACATACATCTTTAAGGACATTGGAGTGCATGTCATCTGGGAAAAAGAGAATAGAGAGAGATCGAGAAAAATAAAGGAGAAAACAATAGAAGGAAATACGAGTAGGGCATCTCACCTAATGATAATATTGAACCTCTAGGAAATAGGATTAACTCAATGCTTTATACTTGAAGTCTAGAAGAAAGAAAAAAAAATTAAATAAAAAAATAGATAAAATCGAGGGAAGACTAGGTCAACTCTTAAGTTACTTCTTCCTCTAACATTCTGGTTTTCTATGATACATGAGATCCTTCTGCACTGAGTAAGCCTTGAGAGACCATTTGTATCATTTTCCACTAATGGGATAAAGCCAAACACCTGCAAATACAGTAAATTCAGCTCAACTAGACTCAGGGGAGCTAGTTTCACATCATCTGTCAACACGGACATCAAAGAGAGGTGGGAAATCAAAATCATCTGTCTCTGGGCTACGAGCCCTGGCTATGACTCCCCAAATACCAATCACAGAAATTTTGACTTTTCTTATAACTCTCAGCATCTGTTAATTGTTTAGGGCTCCACATTCTACCCTGGAGGCCTATTGGTGTTTCCAGGTTAGTTAAAGAGAACCAAAAGAAGAGACAGGTAAGTTAAAAGCATGGAGTCCCTGAGCGAGTGTTCTGTCCCAAGAATCTACAGCGTGGTGTGTGGAAAGCTACAAAAAGTGAGTTTTTACTGCTGATTTTAATCCAATAAGGTTTCATTAGAACCCCAGAGAGGAGTTTGTGGGGAAATGAAATTCTGCTTAAAATGATGAAAACAAAAATTTTTAACTGGAATGGGCAAAAGTGAAATTTTCGAACACAGGATACACTTAGGTTCCTATTCCTGTCACCTTTCTGGTAGAATCAGGTGTTATGAAGAGTGAGAGATGGTATGAAGGGTATTTATCCCTGAGTAAGGCCTTCTGGACTGCAAATCTCTTTCAAGTCTCTTCGCACATGAAGATTACATGCTTCCATGATGTGTGTGTTGTGTGTGTTATGTGTTTGTGCATGTGCACACACACTCAGAGACCATAGGGCATAAGAGATGAGGTGACTAGCAGGAACATACTGCTTCAGAGGATGTTGAGTGAAGCTATACTTTTCTTCTTTTTGGAGTTTTCTAGCTTTGTGAAGCTCTAGAGGGTTTTTGTTTTTGTTTTATAATTTTTTTTATAAAAACTGCTATTCAGCATACGACATTTTCCAGCAAAAAAGCACTATACCGGAAGAGCTGGTGTACATTGCTGCTACAGACACAAACAAAAAAATACCAGAAAGGGATGAAAAATGAGGGTGATTTGATGATTCTATTTTACTGCACTCAAATTAGACATGCAGCTGGCATTAGCTCCAAAATGAAAGGAAACGAGGCTGGGACTGAAATAAAACCACACCATCAGTATCAGTGAAATTTACTTGCAGATTTACCCAACAAAAAAATCACTTCCTCCCAGTGGTGCGGGGTCCACTAGAGAAGCTTCAGGATGTGAAAGTCGAAGAATATGAATCAGAAAAGGAAGCATTCCCTTGGTAGATTTATAAACCTCAGAACTTGACATCAGTGTTATTGGTTATCTTGCGAGTTGGTTACCTATTGTCCCTGTGTGCATTAGCTTTTAAGTGAAGAGGAATGTGAGACCAGATTTATTACTTAGTATGTGCCCTTCATAGTTTCTTATCAATACATGTGGAAACGGTACACTGCTGTCTTTATTGAGTGTTGAGTCAGCCAGGTTAACAAATACTTATGTCATCTTCATAAAACTCTTAACCAGAAACCTATTGAGGTAATGCCATATATACAATTCTAAACTTCACTGATATTTAGAATCAGTATTCTGTTACCCTAAGAAAGAGACAAGTAGTATCCATTAGGTCCAAGATTCTGTTTCAAAAAGACACATCTATTTTTCCGGATGTGCTATGAACTGTACTTGGAACTCCATGTTCCTTGGGCTCAGAGAGCAGATTCCAAGTAATGTCGTACACTTGAGATTCTTGCCTTTCTTCTCCGAGTTTCCTTAGTGCTTCTCTGAATGAGCAAACCACAGTCATTCCGCAGACCTATGAGCAGACAAATTACTGATTTTAAAACTGTTGATTATACAGCAAAAGAACAATTTATACATTAAGTAGTTTGTAAGTTCTACCTATTCAAACCTCCCAAAACACATCTCTCTGAGAGCTGGGTGCTAAGGCTCCTGCATCGTTGCTGCAGCTAAACAAATGACCACAGTAGCTATCTTTGGTGACAGAGAAATCCTTCTCCCATCCTCCAAAATCTCCTTCAAAAGTACAACGAGCCCCATCCTGCCATATCTTCATGAAGGAGAGGGAAAGAAGAGAGGAGAATCAAGCTGCTTAATTAAGAGTTAAATAAACTTTCCTTTTGGTGGTGAGCAGCAGCAAGATGGCAGGGCAAGTTTCCAAGAAGAGGAAATGTATTGCTGGTGGCATCGCCAAAGCTGAACTGAATGAGTGTTTCAGTCAGGAGCTGGCCGAAGATGGCCACTCTGGTGTTGAGGTCAGAGTTACAGCAACCAGGGCAGCAATCATTATCTTGGCTACCAGGACACAGAAGTTTCTTGGCGAGAAGGGATGAAGGATCCAGGAATTGACCACGTGGTTCAGAAGAGGTTTGGCTTCCCTGAGGGCAGCATAGAACTTTATGCCAAAGAGGTGGCCACAAAAGGCCTGTGTGCACTGCCCAGGTGGAGTCTCTGTGTTACAAACTCCTAGGAGGCCCTGCCGTGCGGAAGGCCTGCATGTGTGCCACGGGTCGCTATGGAGGAAGTGGGGACCGAAGGCTGCAGGGTCCTGGTGTCTGGGAAACTCTGAGGACAGACATTTAAATAAAATCTTTTTAAAAGAAAAAAAAAAAGAGTTAAATGAGCACGATAGTCCCTGAGAATGTGAACTATTGTTCTGTGAAGCTTAGTTTTTGACGGTTTTCTATGATCTTAAGAATTGAAACCCTACAGTCATCAGTTTTCTGCATGTCTCCACTAGCAGAGAGAAAGCAGGATCTCCCTTCAAGAACTGAGGCCGCTTGCAAAACCTAGTCTGAACGAAACAAGATAAAACTTCCCAGGACTTCATCACCAGTAGGCGACATGGAGATGTGAAGGCACAAGGCCAACTGTAAAAAGGAAGTGGAAATGATGCCCTTTAGTGCTCCCTCTGCCAACGACATGGAAGTTATGATGAGTCTTAGAGTCTTGGTGAGAGAACACAGCTCATCATTGATGAAAATCTGTGCTCCAGTACCCAAACCATATCTGTTTATTTACTACCACCGAAGCCAAGGTCAGCCAGGAAATTAGATTGAGAAGAAAGTAGCTATATTACTTTTGAAGATATGGATTAGGTGAATCTCTTCACTTCTCTGAGTTATAATATCTTCAACTGTAGTTTAGGGATAATGCTTTATCAGTACTGGATTGACGATTGAGGCAAATGAGATTTTAGAAGACAGATTTAAAGGCTGCAAGGAACTCTACAAATTAAAACACGACAGCGATGATCAGGAAATTTTATATTGTATCTATTCCAACATAGTGCTATATTTAAACTCTTAGTTCTATATTTAAATGTGTTAACTCCTGTTAGTATTTTGAGGGGAAAAAAATCTTGTTGGAAAAAAATAAGTAAAAATAAATTAAAATGAAAACACATACATTAAAAAGAGGAATCAGCCTACATTATCAAAGAGTTGAAATGTATGTAGTGGAATTGATTGACTCTAGGTCAATCTGTAAATAGTGCAAGACAATTATAAGCCAATGCCATAAAATTCAACTTTGTTTCACCTCCATTTCAAATGTAATTCAAGTGCCTTTCAACAAAGATTTATTCTGAAGCCAACTCTTTCACATCCCATTAGGTTAGTGCATTTTATTTGCATGAAAATCCAATTTGATTTGATGTTGATGTCCAGCCACTCTATGAGTAGGAGACAGAAAAGATCTGTTAAAGATAAAAATGGCCAAAGGGGAGATGGACATAATTTTTGAAATTTAGCTGTAAACAACACTCTTTTTCCATTATTATTGCTGTTGAAGGCTGGGCCTGTGTCCTGCTTAGATTCCAACCTTTTACCCTGCTTGACATCATTCCCCTAGCATATGCTCTGTCCGCCCACCACCAGAACCACCCCCTCCCAAAGAAAATATTGCATCAGCTGCCACAGATGAGGGAAACATTAATAACAGTATATGGAATATTTCCACACAATCACGACATTTAAAAGCTTCCAGAGTCCTCCCAAGATCTGTCAATGGTTATTCTGCTTTTCAGTTTTGTT
This sequence comes from Pteropus vampyrus, assembly GCF_000151845.1. Lineage (NCBI taxonomy): Eukaryota > Metazoa > Chordata > Mammalia > Chiroptera > Pteropodidae > Pteropus > Pteropus vampyrus. The sequence goes on from NW_011888835.1 coordinate 7,785,183, forward strand.
AGAATTTGGCTCTTCAACAACATTGTTTGCGTGTACGATAATGTAGGAGTTGGGTTTTGGAATATATAATAAAAAGGATAGAATTTGTCCTCTTATTCAATAGCACAAATATTCCCCAATATTCTAAGGACCTGATTTTCAGATATGGAGAAAAAGTTGGAAAGAACAGAAATGGATTGATTCTAAGATAATAGAAATAAACATTTATTGAGAAGTACTTAATTGGACAATTTGTATACATATGCTAAAATAATTCTTATAATTACTCTCTAAGGTGGAAGTTAACTTCATTTGATGAAGACAAAGGGGGCTCAGAGAGGCTGTGTGTCAATTGTCCAAGGTTATTGTACAGCCATTAAACGGCAAAGCAGGGATCCAAAACATAGGCCTTCCATCTAACTCTCTACCCTCAATGATCAACGGTTCAGATTTAATGATGTAGTGATTAGAGGTCCTCATTCAGATGACCAAACTGAGATATTGGTGGGGAAAAAAATATATTTTAACAAGTGATACCTTGAATCCACTTGGGGAAAGAGTTTTCTTTCTTTCTTTAGCTGGGGGAGGTGAGAACATGATGGTTTGACTGAGAGCAGGAGAAGCTGAACTGTTCTGCTTAAAAAGAAGACAGGAATTTAGGTTTGGAATGAATAATGAAAATGGAAGAAGAAGAAAGAAGAGAGAGGGAGGTGACAAGTTTTCCAGACGATGTTTTACAACAAGTGATGGCCTAGATTCAGTGTTCAAGTTATCTGTTACCCTATCTCTATGCACACATCCTTTTTCTCCCCAAACTTTCAGTAAAATCAACTCCGGTCCCAACTCTTGTATGAGAAGTAGCTGAAAAGAAAACGAGATGCGATTTCACATCTGCATCAGAAAAGGGTGATGAGAGGAGTAAAATTCAGAGCTGAGGAATCACAAGAAATGTGCCACCTCTAGTAGAGGTGCCCACGTGACTGTGGAGAGGCCGCCGTGCATCCCACAGATATAGAAGAGGCATTGAGTTTATATAAATGTCAGGGAAATGACACCCATGGGTTACACTCGATCATCTAGGTCATACTGTCTTGATGTCAGCCCTCTCAGCCCACAAGGCTGAGTAAGAGAGGCATCTAGGAAGTTATTGACATCATGCCCTTTCAATAGCTTCTGTTCATGGTTGTAATTAAAAAATGGTAGTAAGATTCCTCTCCCACAGACCCACCATTCCTGTTGATATCACCATATCTGCCTTTCACCTCAAAGAACCATAAGGAAATTAAGAGAATCTCCTTAGATAAAAAGCTGGGAAACCATGATCCATATCTGAAGTTCAGTCAAATGTTGAGCAATCTACCATCAACAGTATCACCATCGCATGAGTTACGGCCCCTTTGCAAAGAGCCATCCAAATCACTCCTTCTGCCAGATGGCCTTACAGTGTATTCTCTGCTCAGTACTCCTTCTCCTACAGGCCTCTGAGTACTGTAAGGATTTCTGGCCACCAAGCTTGCTGATATAACCCTTATTGTAACAATAATAATAGATTTGAAAGAAACAGAAAAATCTAGTTTGATCTCCCAACGATTGTAAGAATCCTTTCTCTAATAACCCCGGTGGGATTGTTATTCATTCTCTTAAACACACCTAATGACAAAGACATTTCAAAAGGAAATTATTTCTGTTTTTGTATAACACAGACCATTAGAAAATATTTTCTCACATCAAGCCTAAATTATACTTCTGCTCCTAGCTTAGTTCAGGCATCTGGAACAGCATAGGTGGTATTCTTCCTCCATCTGTCTGTTCTTCAATTATTTGATGACAACTCTCATGTCACTACTTAAGTCATACTAAATGTACTCATTTTTTAGTATAATTTCCAGATGTTTTTCCACATAAGTAACCACTTCCGGGCACATTCCATTTGCCAGTATTCCTCACAGATGTGCAGAAGGGAATCCTATGCTCCAGATGTGTTCTTAACTGAGCAAATTTCAGTAGTACTTCTGCACATGGGTCCTTTAACAAAGCAAATAAGGTAACTAGCTTTTCAGGACATTATATCAAACTCAAATACTGAGGTTGCCATTCCTTGTTATTCAAACTGATTTTTTTCCCCTGATATCTTGTTTTCTATATACATTTTTTACTTATCTGAAAAGTTTAACATGATTCTCTGGATATTATGTCTCATTTGATAATGTTATGGACACCAGACCTATGTCCTAATACTTCCTAATCCTGGGGTAATGCAGAAGAGTCAAATATTATGTAGCTAGTAGAATTTTGCAAATTTTATACAGTGTTATTTTTAGACTCATGGCATCCACCATTTCATGAAGGTCACAGGGCTCAAACTCAATTCAGAAAGAGAAATTTTAACACAGATTTTATTTGTCTTGTTAGCATAATATATTGCTGATTCTATGTTCAATTTCCCCCTCTTGATTAACATGATTATTCACTTTATAAAAGGGGGCAGAAAAATAGGAACCTAGCACTATCTTATCCAGGAATTTGTTCCTTCCTTAGAGATTGTTAGTCTAATACTCTAAGTATGATAGTATATTTGGAAGAGCCCAAGTTTACTAAATTTTCTGTATGAGGAGAGCTATTCTTTATCAGAGGGTCATTAGGAAGAAAAAGCTATAGTACCGTTAAGAAAATAATTAGGAAAAATGAAAACTGCTCTGATCCAAAATGTTGAAACATGAACTAGGAGACAGTATTAGAAGTGGGAAAAGAGAGAAAGATGAGCTTCTCTGAGTTTGCTTCTAATACTGCTTTAATTTTAAACCTCTTTATAAACACTGATACCAGACCCCTGGGTCACTAGGCTTCTTTCCATACCATTATGCTTCTTCTTATATTATCTCAAACAAGCCCCACCTCTCTGTCGTAGATGTCAGAATAACTTCTGCAGTATCCCTTCCAAGTAATCATCGAAATTCTGCTGAAATGACTCCACGGTAGGAAACACAGATTTTAAGTCAGCACAGCCCATTATTGAAAAGCTCATACCTCACACTCTTAGAAAGCTATTGGTTTATTGTTGAATTGAGAAAGTAAAATATAGACTTGTGTCTGGTCCTTGTAACCACTAAGAGCAGTGGAAACATATGGGAAATGATTTTCAAGAATTCTATTTAGAATCAATGATGTTGATTATGGAGAAGGAAAAAATGGCATCCTTTATATAAAACTAAAACTCTATCTCACTGCATTTCCAGTGCCTAAAACTCTACCTAGCACATAATACTCAGTAAATATTTTGTGGAGTGAATGAATGTAAGATCTTCCTATTAATATCATATCAGACCACTGAGATTTCACTCAACACGTGTATTTCCTCTTCCATGACATGATAATGTCCTCTGATGGCATCCTTTGTCTAGGATAAGCTTTTCTAATTTTTTCAATAGTTTCTGAAATAATATATTTTATTGACCTCCTCAACCCCGTATTGATTGCCTCCCCCAGTATGTGACACTCAGAAGACAGTATTTCAGGTGAGGGCTGGCCAAGATAGGTATTAGGGAGTCAGGGGTAGAGGGGAGGGAAGTTGCCCGGAAGAGAAGCCAACTTTTCTACCATTTGTCTGACTTGCTTTCTCAGAATTTTCTGATAGTCTTTTATAATACCTTTCTTCCAGAGGCATCTCCAAAATGAATTTAGTAAATCAGTCCTTTGGAAGCCCACCCCTTTAGAATGAAATACAGCTTAAAGCTCGAGTATGTATCTAAGAATATGGTTTAGAAAGACAAAAACTAAAAGAAAAACACTTTCAGCTAAATTTCAAACTACAAAAGCATGGTACCCTCAGTATCTGTGGGTAAATTCTTTAATGACAGCTTTAATTAATTTGGAATTTCACCAAGACATAAATTTATTCATACCTATTTTTAAAGACAAGAATATTGATTTTGGACCAGCAATAAATTCCTGTAATATCTGTCCTCAGTAAAAAAAGCCAAGACAATTCTAGTCCATTTCTTTTTGTCTTAAAAACATTATGCCAAAACCATCATTTTGTTGGCTGCATACATTCTGATTTATATTCAATGAGAGTTGTAAAAGGCTTTTATAGGGGAGACAGCCGAGTGACATTTTCCTATAAATCACAACCATTTTTACTGCCACAAAGTTCTAGGGCTGAACTTCAAATGTAACCGTGCTGTAAACTCTGTGGATGGAACCGCATTCTTGCTGAATGAGAAACATGTTTCCCCTTTCACCGTGAGCAACTGCACATTCCTATCAGTCTCTGGCAGATGAGAGCATCCTAGGAGCCCAGGGAATCACGCTCAGCTCTGATGTAGCAGCCCATGAAACACAGGTCACCCAGGACACCTTTGAGCAGAGCAATGCTTTCAGCTTCATGAATCACTCAGATTGGTACAAATTGTTGAGCTGAAACAAACTAGGCATTAAAGATAACAAGAGTGAGGGGCAGTGAATTTTAGCACACACTAGTGTTGAGATCAGAAATATGACCCTAAAGAAAGGAATCATTTCATTCAATGTGAATCTTCACGAGAACTTCTGGTTATGGAAATGTCATCTCTGTGCGTAACTTTTCTAAACCCTCCAGGGACCACTCCTGTTAAAGTTCAAGGTAGCTCTTTTTTATAAGAATGCAGTAGAGAGCAGAGGAAAGAGAAGGGTGCCAGGGATTAGAATCTCCAAATTTTCTTTCAACTTGTCTTAGTCATAAGAACCTGGGTTGAGAAGGCTGAAAGATGGCTTGATTTTGAGAAGATATGAAGCTATTTCATGCCTAGATTTCTTATCTATATGCAACATATCTCCTGGTAAAAATTCAAGTGGAAGAAATGTCACTATGTTTTTCCCCCAAGTCACATTAAATTTGATTTGAGTATTCACTGCCTAAGATAAAGCTTCAGTATCATTTTTGGAAGTTTTCTACCTCATTTTTTTTTTATTGGTACCAGAACCCAAACTTGCGTAGTCTGGGGAAAAAATGAGACAGAAGCCTCTGGTCCTCAGTCCAAAGTAGTAACCGCTGTGACTGCTTCTTTCCCAAGACGGTCATCCATTCAAACACGTGCAGCTCTGTTGGCAGTGTCTCATTCTTCGTGCCACCTTCGGATGCAGAAGTCTTTACCTAGGCTCCCAAAGGCCTGCAGCTTTGTGCCTAGTCTGTCCCGGCACCGGTGCATCCCTCTGCCAAAGATCTCTCTACCTTCATAGCGTTATTAGGAGCAGGTATCCCCCAGACCTTTGCCCTTCATCCACATTTGTAGTCTGGCAAGACTACCAGCCTGGATCAGACCAGGCTCTGTTTCAGTTCAGGAGAACCATAGACTGCATTTTATCTGACAACACAGCCTCATCATATTGAACGCTTTTTGCATGCACAAACCCAGGCTTGCATGCATGCCTGTGTGAGTACATGTGCACGTACACATACACAGACAGAATTCACTGGCCCTCAGGAATAAGGAGAGCTCAGACCTGCTGACTTTTCCTGGAAGAAATGAGGATAGAGACAGGGATGTTTTCATTTTATTTTCTGGTGAGTCCATAGCAAGGTTGTGTTTGTTAGGGACAAAGGAGGGGCAATTACAACATTTCATTCATCATGTAAGGTACGGGGGAAATCTCAACCACTCATTTGGTATTCATCACCAATTAAATGCCCATTGATTCTAAAGCTGGGCCTCCAGTCTCTTTCTTTCTCATAAGCTCCGGATTTGTATGTTAAACCCTTTCCCAAGCTCCTCTTGGCAACATATCAAGAGCCAAGTCCATTATCTCTATTCCACTCCACCAACCTACCCTTTCTTCTGTGTCACATACATCTGTGAATGGCACCACCATCATCCAGCCAGAAACACGGGTGTCATCTTCGAGCCTTTCCTCTTTCTCAGTCCACATGTAACCAACCACAGGTTCTATTGATCTTACAATCTTAAAGTAGCTTAAATCTGTTCATTTCTCTTCTATCATTCCAAGTCAGTCTGTCATTCATTTCCTGGGTTATCACTATAGCTTTTTAATTGATTCTCCTTCTCTGGATGTTGTTTTGGGCTCACTCCTATCCAAACTACATTATAGCTAGAATGCCCTCTATAAAATGTAAATTGTTGCAGTGTGCCTATCCTAATTCCATAATAAGGCTTTCTGTCAGATTTTAATATGGCTATCCTATGTTTTCCTGCTATGTCTTTTTCCATTTATACTTTTTAGAATTAGCTAAGATACTATAGCGACAAAAATACAATAATTCAGTACAATACAAGCTCTTCCTTCCCTTCCTTCTGTAACAGCCCCAAGTCGGTATCCGTTCTCTGGAGATGATTCTGCTCTGAGCTGTTATTCAGGGAGCCCAGTCACATCCACCTGTGGCTCTGCCATTTCTTAGGGTCTACTCCAGATCTGCATCCAGCCAGGTAGAGGAAAAGGCATGAAACAAAGAAAGAAAAGAATTCTTCATCACTTTTACTGTTTGTTAGAAAAGATTGCCTAAGGACAATCTTGGGTATCTGAGTGGCAGAAGGGTGATAGTATAATTAAGAACATGGGCTTCTAAGACATACAAGTTAAATCTTGGCTCCGGTGATTCCTAGTTGGGTGATTTGAAATAGTGACTTGACATCTCTGAGATTCAGTTTCTTCATCTGTAAAATGGGAATAATAACAATAAGACACGGACTTTTGTAAGGATTAGAAAGATATTAGAATCAAATAAGTTCTACTCTGTGACATTTGGCAAATTATGTAATATACTCTAGACCTTTCTTTTGTCATCAGTAAAAGGATTATAACTCCTTATACCTCACAGAATAATGTGGGAATTAAAGCACATAAAATATTTTACATCATGTTGTGCATATAATAAATCCTTATACATGACAATTATGATTAAAGAAGTAAACTTAGTATATCAGGAAGAAGTTATTTACATGGAAAAATATTTTTCCCCTTCCAGAGGGAATAACTGATGATTTCAAACTCTACCCTCTTTCTTTCAACTCCTGTTAAGATTTAAAATTTTTTCAGACCACAAAACTCAATAATGCAAAAAATGTAAGTATTTTTCCTAGTTTCTGTCCAAAACTCCTACGGCACCTAAAGCAGAAATTGGATTTTGTGATTTCAAGGTAAATTTAGTCCTTGAAGGGTTTTCTCAGTCGATTGAATGAAAACTCAATGTATGATTCAACACCAGCCCCGCTTTGTGGTGGTCTCCAAGAATCAAGATACCCTCCGAGGAAGTTAAGACCCAGGATGAAACGCCTGGTTCTCAGTCATCGGCTGCCCATGCTGGCCTCCACTGAGGTGTACAAAGCCCTGTTTGACCCAAGGTTTTCCTTAAACTTTCTTGGTTATCCTTTGTCCTCACTGTCATTTATGTCTGGTCCTTGTCTTCCATCCACTGCTTCAGTCCACTTCCGTGCTTCCATCCGCTGCTACTGTTATGATGACTGCAACAGCCTCATGGCACAGCGGGATTTTCTATCACAATATGTCATAGCTACAGAAAACTCAGGGGAACTGCCTCCCCTCTCTCTGCCCTGCTCCCATGCAGCCACCTCTCTCTCCTCTACTGTTTCTATGTCATAATCACTTAGAAAAACATCTGCAAGTCTGTGGCCTCCCAGGGCTCAAAGGGGGAAATCGAGGCATTGTCCTCTTTATTTGAAGATGCCCCAAGTTACTTGGGAGGTCTATCTTCCTCCTTTTGGAGGATCATGACTAATCCCAAGAAAAGGGAAGGGGCAGAGCCCCTCTGAGAACCATCAGCATCAAACAAATTTGCTTCCTCTCAAAGTATCTCTTTTCTTCTCCAGCTCATAATATCATTTCAAGTTTAAAGATATGAGTACCTAATTTACTTTTGAAACTTGAAAGTCATGAATTTTACACCTTGATTTCTGTTTCATTGTGATATTTCTTTCACGAAGAAAAGAAAGCTTAGGTCAAATTTCTAGGGTCACCTCCTTGTCACTGAGAAAACAGAGGCATCAAAGAGCAATGATACTGTTTTACAGTCACCAAAGTCAAGACACTTTGTGCATCTACACTCATGCTTAGTGTCTTTTTTTTTTTAGCTTTATTGAGTAAGTGTCCTTTATCCTATAAAAGAGTAGCCTCTCATCCCCTGGGACCCATCCTCATTTCCTTCTCAAGGTCTCCTCATCAAACAATTCCTTTTTCTTCTATATCAGGTGTCAATAAACTTTTTCTCTAAAGTAAATACTTTAGTGGCCATAAAGTCATTGTCATGACCTCAGAACTCTGCCATTATAGCAACAGACAATACATAAACCTATAGGTGTGGCTGTGTTCCCATAAAAGTTTATTTACGGACATTAAAATTTGAATTTTTGTATAATTTTCATAAGCCACTATTATATTTTTAATTTTTTTTAACTATTTACAAATGTAAAAACTATTCTTAGCTTGTGGGTCATCAGTAGTCTATAAAAATAGGCAACAGGTCGGATTTGGCCCATAGGTTATAGTTTGCCAGTTCTTGTATATATTATATATCTCATCACTTACCAGACTATTGTATTGGCAATCAGTTATTTCACATGTTCTAGTGTCTGAAATTAAAAAAAAAAAAAAAAAAAACAGAATAAACTTCTCTTGATTCTCCAAGTCTTTCTAGCTACTATATTATTTCTCTGTTGATCTGCATAGCACCATTTCTTAAAATTTTTCTATACATTTATCCCACATATTCATCTCAATTATTTTTCATATCATCCTAATGTCGTTTTCATCCCACCACTATAAAAAAAAAAATACCCTCTCTTGTAAAGGTCACCAATTATCTCTATGTTTCCAAATCTAATGATACTTTTTGGGCTGTATTTTATTTGATTTCTCAGCAGTTTCAACACAGCTAACTACTCCCTCCTTGAAAAATTCTCTTCTCGCTTAGTGACATTTAGTTCATCTACCTCTTGGTCATTCCTTCTCAGCCTTTGCAGCTGACTCCTCTACTTATGCCACAATTCTACCTGATTTTCATTCTCTCTCCAAGTATCCTCATAGCCTTAGCTATAATCTCTATTCTGACAATTCCAAAAATGTGTGCCTCTTCTGCCCAGACCATTCCTCTGATCTCCAGACTCATGTAACCGATTATCTACTTGGTACGTCTGTCCCGACACATGTCTAATGGGCAGCTCAGAGCTGACAAAGATACTGATTTCCGTCTCCACCTGAATCCCATTTTTCCTCCAGCCTTCCCCAGTAAATGGCACCAATATCTACTTAGATACTCAAATCATCTTTGACCTTGATTTCTCTTTTCCCCTCACCTACCACATGTTAATAATCAATAATTCCTGTCAATTCAACCTCTAAAATATTTCTTAAATCTGCTCTTTTCATTTCCACTGTGTAACTCTCATCCAAACCACCACTTCACTTAACTGCATTACGGAAATTACCTCTTCTCAGTCTGACTTCCGCTCCCCTGCCCCGCTGCGTTCTCTTTATACAGAATTGAAATATTTTGGGTACATGAATTAAATCATGTCACACATGTGCTTTAAAGCCTCCTATGGCTTCCCATTGCCCATGAGATAAAACCCAAACTGCCTCCCACCATCTGCAAAATCTTGCAGGACCTTTTCTGTCCTCATTTCATGCTCTCTTTCTCCTTGATCACTATCTCTATCATAGCTACCTCTGCCCTCAGTCCTCAAATGACCTCAAGGCCTTTATGTGCTGCCTTTTCTGTTAGGGGCAGTCTTCCTATGGCTATTTAAAAGTTTGTCTTGAGGCTCGAGGCTTTCCATGGACCGAACCCTAAGGAGCCTTCCACCCCTGACATTTGCTCACTAACCTAGCTTAGATTCTATTACTCATATATTATCTACTGATTATAGATACAACTTAGTTATCTGCTTATTTTTTTGTTTGTTTGTTTGCTTCTTCTCCCTTTGGATTCCATGAGGTCAGGGATCATATCTGTCTTGTTCCCCATGGTATGCACGACACCTTACACAATATCCGATAACACAATGCACAGTTGATAAATGAACACGTGTGCTTATTTTTTAAAAAAACAAGGCAAGTCTTAGAATGCTACGTTTAACATAGACTGTTAGACTTAATCTAATTCCCTCATTTTACAGACAAATAAACTAAACCCAGAGTGCCGCTGGTTAACTGAATAAAGTCATCGCCTCAACGGAGTTAGAATCCAGCTCTTTCATTTCCAGCCCAGGGTGTTGGCTCTGCCTCACAGTGGGCAAGGCCAGGAGATCATGGGAGTAATCTTTTTTCTATGTTTCATTTATTTTCCTTTATCATGGGTAATGTTTCAACCTTTAAATAAATTCCTAGAGGATGGGGACAGCCCTTTTAATTTGCCTAATGCAGCAAAAAGGAAGATAACTGCAAAATTTTTCCAGACATTTTGTTTATAGCCCTAACGTTTATGTCCAATAAAACTTAAATTGAATTTAACCTACTTTTAATATTTCAAACCCTAGTTGGTTCATGTTTTCCATATAAAATCTGCAGTTCCATCTTGGCATCTTGCATTTCCATCCTCTTTTTCCACCACCGAGTGGTCTGGCTCTCCCCTGAGTGTGGCAGCCAGATGACAAATGCTCTTCCAAATAACCCCAGGAGTGGCTTCTCCTTCTGCACCGGTTCGGCAGCCAGCTCAGAGAGTGGAAAGAGCAGGGGTTAGAAACCGGGCACCCCACTTTACAACCCTGGCTCTGCCACTCATTCCCTGTGTCACCCTGGACAATTTGCTTAAACACCCTGGCCACAGTCCCCTGATTTGTAAAGAATTCAGAATCCAATCTTTCCAAAGTTTCCAGCTGGCCCTGACACTCTATGGTTCTAGTTTCTACACATAAAATAAAATGTTGCACCATAAGATTAATTCATCTCGTTTTCCTCTTTTTCTTTCCCATTTCATATCTTGGTTTCTTCTTTTATGATGTGACCTCCTTAAGGAATCTTAAGATTTCTAAAAATCTTAGGAACCCTTAGAATCTTAGCATCCTTAAAATGCTAAGATTCTAATCTTAAAGAATCTCTTCTCAAAATCCAAATCACTCCTAAAAATATTCCATTCCTTTCACTGATTTTGCTCCAGCCTCTTCAAGGTGATGCCTTAAACAAAACAAAAATGCTTGCTAGCCTGAGAATTGATGACCCAATCGGCAGACTCAGCACATGCTCTGGGTACCACCGAGGTCAGGAATTGCAATTTCTGAATATTTCTGGAAAATGCCTAAGAAACCTTCTGGAGCCCTGAAGTCTGTTCTTCTGCTGCCAGTGGTAGTCAGATATACACTCAAACATCCAAGAAGAATGGACGGTTTTTCCTAAAGTATGCCACTCCCTGCTTAAATCGAAGGTACTAAAATTATATAATAATCATCCTTATCTATGTCAGGGGCCATTTTATTGACAGGCTGCCACAAAGCGAAGTCATTCATACTTTCATTCACTTACATATTTAACAAATGTTTTTTTCAGAAATCAGTATGTGTCAGGCATTGCGTTACATGCTGGAGATCTAGAATGAATAAAGCACTAATCAATGCTTTCAGAAAACTTGGTCTCCTTGCCCTGCTAGAAAAGTAAACATGTAACTAAGTTTAGAGTAATAATTGCTACAATTTCCTTTTGCAGATTTCATGGCTATTCTGAATGATGTATTGGGAGTCAGTGAGTCTGGATGGCATCACGGTATTTTCAGTCCTCAAAGCCTACACAAGACTTAACCCAGCCATGTGCTTTGTGAAAATTGCAAGAGTCCAAGGTGGAAAGGTGGGAGAGTGGTGATTCCCCTTTTATGGTACTAGGGAGTCTGAAGAAGCTAGCTACATTTGAATGGAGTCAAAAACCCCACGATCTCTTTTTAAAGTCCCAGGCAAATGATGCAAATTCTATACAGGTTTTGTAAGAGCTGTATACAAGAGCTTTGCTAAAAAGCTCATGCCTGCTCTTCTCATCCCAACTCTTGACGTGGAAATAAATTCCCTAAAAATCCAGAGTTGTTGCTTGGCTCGGTGGTCCAGTTCCCAGCAGGAGCAGAGAGACAGGAAGCCACACCAGGGTTTCCTTCCCACCAGCTGACGCAGTGCCACATGCCACTATTGAGAGCTTGAGTGAAATTATTATCTCTGTAGGTAATTTAGAAAAGAAGGTTGTTTTTGCCTTGGTAGTGTAGAGTTTGTATTCAGTTTATAACGCTTTCTAGTTGCCTTCATTCTTTAACTATGGTACAAAGCCAGAGGAATGCTAAACCTTAGAATAACAATAATTACAACTTAACCGAGCCTTTACCAGGAGCAAAATATGGTTTTTCAATCTTTAAGTGTCTCTACTCCTTGAATTCTCCCAACACCCCTATGAGGTAGGTACTAATACAATCATCCTCACTTTACGAGTAAGGAAACTGAGGTGTAAAGAGATGTTAAATAATTTTTCCTATGCTACACAACTAATAAGAGATTAGTTAAACTGGAAGTTCATCTGGTCATAGCCTGTGTGTTTACCTGCTAAGCTAGATTGCCTCGAATTCTAAATATATATATTTAAAATATGTGTATATGTATACACACACATATATTTCTATAGTATGAATTACTGTGGATGCTAAGTAATTTGAAACATTGTGGTTAACTTAAAAATAAATTCTTTTTTAAATGAACAGAACCAAAACTTCAGATAATGAAAAAGTTCTAATGATGAAATAAGAGATTTCAAATATGTTGTAGTCTCACAGTGGGCCCCTCTGAGTTTTTCCTATTTCAACCTCTGCAGCCAACTCCTCTGGGTATGAATCGACTCTTCCTTGCTGTTAGGAGAAAAGGTTTAGATGAGACAGAGTAAATGAATCAAATTTAAGTGTCTCATTCAGTTATTTCGTCGCGAATTTCATCCCTTGCTCTGTTCCAATGAGCCAGCTACTCTTTCAGGCGGTTCTGCTGGAACTCACGATCTCAGCTCCAGGTCTGTCCTCGCACCTCCCAGGCACTTAGAGTACCCTCCGCAGAGTGCACGGCTATGTGAATTATGATTGGCAGTTCCCTTAGTGGCCACAACATCTTCTCTAAACCAGTATGTGAGGGTGACTTAATTTGCACATGATACATTTAGACAGCTAGAAGGGTGGGGATATCAGCATCAACATGTACACTAATCCTATCAACACATTAGGTTTAGCGAACTGGCATGCATCCTCTTTTAGGGCGGCAGTGAATAGCAACAACCCTAGGACAACCAATCACAGAAACGGAGTTCCCAGTGATAAAAATAAGAACCCAAAGCTCTCCTGATCAGTGGCACCAGCTGCCACTACAATGGCCCATGCTCTCCTTACCCTCTCCGAACACTTGAAGGTTTAACCTGTGGCTGAAAGCTCTGAACCGCAAAGCAACTATGTCTCTTATTCTTGGTTCTATCCAGAATGCCAGTCTAGCCAGTCTTTGAAGAGAAAGCAGAGCACAGCACACCTACAGGACTATCAATGAACCGTCACAGTCATCCATCTTGAGCTTTAGACATTGAAGCCTTTGACTCCTACCCAAAAAGAATGTGTGTGTGTGTGTGTGTGTAATATGTGTATTAGTAGGAAAGTTTGGCTTAGAGAGACTGAAGTAATTTTATATTGAGTAGTTCTGTCCATTTGAATATAAAGATTATGTAAATAACTTGAAAGGCTACCTGTGGTTAGTCTCTACTTATTGTATCAAAGACAGCAGAGTCAATACGAACTAATTCACTGAAGATCTTAGACTCCATCCTTCCATTTTCTTTTGCCAATTTATTTCTACTACTTTTTCCAAGCCCATTCTTCGGCATTTATGTTTACAGTTTGTTCCACATCCAAGGTTTTATGCACTGCCTAAATTTTATAATTATGATGTAGAGGAATTTCTAGTCTGTCCTTTTTGGAGCACAAAACAGACATTTTGTTGACTATTTATTGGAGGAATCGATACTTGCTAGATAGTCAGTGAGTTGACCGAGAGATAAATCAAATGCTGAGAATGAAGAGACTATGACCACAAAGCTTTGACAGACATATGTCAAACTGAACTTCCCACCCTCGGCACGCGCAAAACAAATGCGTGAGTGGAACCTCATGCTCTAAAGACCCATCATCCTGCACATTCTAAATTTTAAAAATAAAGAGTAAAATAAGGGGAAATAGAGCTCTCCGCAACTTGTAGATGGGAAACATGAGGCAGAATGCAGTAGTGATTCGACTGAGCTTTTTCCACTTAATTTTATTGCCTCTTAAAAATGACTGAGACACCACGGAACGACTTTATGCTGATTCACTGAAAAACTCAGAGTCAAGCCATTGTAATTTCTCATTTCTGTTTTGCGACAAAGTATTTTTTTATGTCTGCAAGTGAAGTAGAAGTGTAAAATCGATTAAGAAGGATGGAGACTGCTGTGAGTCTGGATCGGAGAGAATTTTTCACCCTGACTGCAAGGCAAACTCATTACTCCTTAATGAAGTGTTTTCCTTTGTTTCAACCTTCAAATTTAATACTTACAAAAAAGAGATGATGGTTTTGGATATAAAATCATATTCAACACGCCATAAAGCTGAGGGATGAGAGAAGAGGAGGCAAGAAAAATTAATATTTATGGTTACTTAATAGATGTTTTTAAAAATTCAGAATCAATATTTTGAAAGACTGACTTCTGTTTAAGTTACAGAAAATAAATGGAAAATCTTGGGGTAGGGTGGCCATGCCCAAGCTACTCACTTGCTAGGCAAACTGACATAGCAACTTGCTGTCTAGTATGCTTTTTGACTGCTCCGGAGACTGGTGTTCTCAGCCAGAGCAGAGGAGTATGAGAAATCTATATAATAGCCCATGATGTTTAACCTATTATGGTACATTTAGTAATAGCCCCCAAAAGGTGTCTACGCTGTAATCCCTAGAACCTGTGAACATTATACTTTATATGACAACAGAGACTTTGAAGGTGTTTTTAAGTTAAGGATCTTGAGATGGGAAGATTATTTTGGATTATTCCAAAGGCCCAATATAGTCAAAATGGTTCTTATAAGAAGGAGGCAGGAGGATTAAAGGTAGAAGGTGATAGGATAATAGGAACAGTGATTGAAGTAATGCGACCATGAGTCAAGGAACGCTGGCCGCCCCGGAAGCTGGAAGAGGCAAGGAATGGATTCTCTCTTAAAGTCCTTAAAACGAACCAACCCAATTGACACCTTAATTTAACCCTCTTAGACTATCCTTTCAAATTTCTGGCCTCCAGAACTGTGAGAGAATAAATATATGTTGTTTTCAACCACTGAGTTTGTGATAACTTGTTACAGCAGCAATAGGAAACTAGTACACATAAGGGGAAAAAGAAACTTTATTGAAAGTCAAAACACATATCTTCTAGTTCTAGCTTTGTCACCAATTAGTTATGCAACCTTAGACAAATCATCTAATCTCTGTGTTTGGGTTTTCTCAGAAATATAACGGGAGGGGTACGAGGCGAAGAGATTAAAGCAGAGCTTGAAAACTGTTGGTCTACCATTTGAATTTAGCTGGTTAGGTGTGTTTTATTGCAAGGTGTTTAAAAGTATGGACTACTCAAAATATTTTTTTAATCAAGATATTTCATATTTTAAAAAGAAAAAAAAAAAGCCAGCGTCATTTGGAAATGCGAAGGAGCTGGCAAACGAGCCTTATCTTCTCATGGCAATAATGCTAGTGCTAAATCCTGATGCTGCCGCTCAGATGGAGTGTGTTCTTTCTAGTTTGCCACAGTCCCCACCTAACCAGCCTTTTCTGACCCTATGACTCCAGATAGCAGGAATTCGTGTATACCACCTCCACACAAGATGATTAGTATCAACAGGGAGAGATCGCAAAGCCATGCAACTCATGTGGAGTACTGTATTGCAGTGGGCAGAATTCCAAAAGGGCCCCCCAGGATTTCCCACCACAGTCCCAGGCTCGTGAAGGTGATGAGATAGCATGCCTATGATTATGTGGCAAAAAGATTTTCAGATGTACTTAGAGGTCACCAGTCAGCTATCTTCGAAGTGGTCAAAAGAGACATTATGCCAGTGGGCCCAGTCTAACCGCATGAGTCTTTTAAAACCAGAGAGTTTTTCTCTGGGCGGTAGCAGAAGGGAAGGTGAAAAGATTTGGAGCAGGAAAAAAGACTTTGATGTGCCGTAGTTGGCTTTGAAGATGGAAAGGAGCGTATGCAAGGACCAGAGAGCAGCCTTGTGAAGCCGCGAGTGGCCCCGGCTGAGAGTCAGTGAAGTACAAGCACCTCGGTCCTACAGCTGGAAAGAGCCGAATTCTGCCAACAACCAAATGGCCTTCCATCCTTCCCCACAGCCTCCAGGTAAGGACCCAAACCAATCAACACTTTGATTTCTGAGTTGAATGTATTAACTCGAAGAATTTGCCATATTCCAGCATCTGAATTCTTAAATGTGTAGGCTCAGAAACATATTTCTTTCAAATATTCTAATAGATTTTGAGGAAGACTCACAGTAACCAAGCTCATGATGCTGATGTATAAAACCAAATATCATATAATGATTCAAAGTGACCCATGTAACACCGAAGAAAACTAAAATGTGAATGTCAGCAAGGCCGCCAACAGTCATTCGGGAGATAGAATTGTAATTCTGCTTACAAACAACACTTTGATAAATGTTCTTACAGGTAAAGCTTTAGGTACAATATCATAATTTCCTCGAATTAAAGTTCCTGGGACAAAGCAGAAGAATGTATTTAAGGCTTTTAATGCATATTGCAGAACTGCTTTCCAGAAAGACGGTACCCCATGCACAATCCCACTTGCCGTGTATAGAAGCGCTTCCTTCACCAAACTTTATTGACACTAATGATTAATTTTGACCATTTGCCAACTTGAAAAGTAAATAATTTTATTTCTTTGTTTTAATTGGCAATTTTTAAACTACTGAGAGTGACTAATTTTTTATATTTTCATTGGCAATTTGTCTTTCTTCTTTTTTGTAATGGCTGTTCATGTTCTTTGTTCAATTTTCTATTAACTTGTTTATATTTTTCCTACTGGTTTATTGGAGTCTCTCACATCTGAAGAATATTAAGAGTAATATATTTTCCAAATGTTATAATTTTTTCTTTTCCTCTTTCGTTAGGATTTTTAAATAGAGAATTTTTTCTTATTAACTCTTTTGTCGAATATTTTCTTTGGTGACATGCTTAGAAAATGTTGCTCCAACATCGTATATTCATCCCTACCTATTTTCTCTCAAAATTTGATGGCTTTACTTTTTCTGTTTAAATGTTTAATCCATCTGGAATTCTGTTTTTTCCAAATTGTTAGCCAGTCATACCAACATCATTTACAGAATAAGTCAAGAACATGTCGGTATCTAATATCAGAATTCATGCAAACAGTATGATGACATTTGAGTATTTTTTCCCCTACTGGTAGTGCTCCTTTCATTCTTATGTGCTCAGTATCTTCATATATTCTATCTCTTCCTTCTAAAAACTGTCCCAAGAAAGAGTTTTATATATTCATTTTCAAAACAGCCTTCGAGTACTGAGCACCCTCTATAGGTCAGGCTCTAAGCTAGATGTCTGAGGATATAGGACTGAATCAGCCACAGATCCTATCTTTAAGAAGCATTAAGAAATTTTAGGGATAATAATAATAATATGAATATTTACAACTATTTATTGAGCACTTACTATATGCCTCTCACTGAACTATTTCATAATCATTCCATTTCACCCTCAGGACAATGAAGGCACTATGGCGATTCTTACTTTTCACCACCTACTCTTCATTTATAAGTGACTAAAGGAACAATTGTTTCAGATGTTGAGATTGACGAGCAAGATGCCTTTTGAGTCCAAGCCAGCAGTCCTATAGAGAGTATAAAACTGAGTCACACAGAGAAGTTGGTTGGAGGAAATGGGATGAGAGAAGAGATCTGTAGATCATCTCTGTTGACAAGCACCAGTTCTGGATGACCTGCAGAGGTTACATGCTGGGACCTAAACAACTACCCAGCCTTCAGAGAACTGGCAGAGCTCAGTGGGATGGCCATTTTGCTCCAAAGGTTAATATGGATGCCAGGAGCCAGTACAGCTCGCACACGTAATGCCACGAGGTAGGGACTGATGTATGTGTTCTGGTTGGTACCCATTCTGCCTTAGCTCCTGGGTTGCCAATCCTACTAACCTACAAGCCTTGAGGCCCAGATGCAGAGGCCACAGGCATTCACTTCTTCAATAGCACCTAAAATCACATAAAATCGAATCCCCACCGTAAATCTCTTATTCCACAACACTCACAGGGGTTGTGTTTCTCTGCTAAAACACTAATCGATACAACATCTTGAAATGCTAAATAACAAATATAGGTTTGTGATAGTCTCTGGGGAGGGAGGAAGGAGAATGGATTGGCTATTAGTTCACCAAGGTCTTCAGTGCTATTTATATAATAAATTATACATTTTTTCATAATTTATTTGTTATAGTAAATTTACAGTAAACATAAAATTTTGTATGTTTTGTAAAATTGTATGTTGTAATAGGTTTGTCAATTAATTAAGCTGGTTGCTGAGTAAACATGATTGAATGAACAAATATGTGCTACTGGGCAAGTTACTCGGCCTCTCTTCTTTTTCATTCCTTCGTCTGTAAAATAATAGGATTACATTATATTTATGAGCCTGTTAGATCTAAAAATTCTTGAGCTCCATCAGTACAATCTGTTGATATATAACTTATTAGGAAATAAAATACCTGTTTTCAAATATTTGAGAGTCCCCATGGAAGATTGTGATCTCTTCTAACCCATGCTGGTTTTAAGAGCATGGGTTATATTCAATATGACAAATAATTTCTTAGCAATTAAAATTGTCCATGAAAAGAAGATGACTTTATGAGTAATGTGTTCTTTCTTCCTGGAATAATCAAGGCAAAAGACAGATGATTATTTATCATTGGGGGTTACCAAAGAACTTATCATCTTAGGAAAATGATCAAGCTAGATGACTTCTCAGATCTCCCTGAACTTGAATTTGCTATGTTTTTTGTATAAATATTTTCCATTTATACTATTAACTTAGATGATTACAAAAGAATAGTCTAGGTCCAATTTTTTTTCAATTATAACAGATATAGCATTACAGTTTATAATAGTAGATCAAGGCATAAGCAGTCTCTTGCTTGTTAATTTGAACATGTAGCCAGGAATAAATAGCACACAGTATGTGTAATGCAATCTTAAAAGTGTTTTATTGGAACAATTCTTAGACCCCTTACATGGAAATGAAAAAGTAAGAAATGTAAATGAGTGTGATGTCAGACTGATGAAGCAAGTCTCCAGAGATCCTTGGAAGTTAGAATGGATATTAAAATTCATTATGATTGAACTATAAAATAAATGAAAACCAGCAGGGTTAAATATGAGGTTGATAAGTGCAAGAAAGGAAAGTTCTTTGGATATCCATGACAGGGACCAAGCAAGTTCAGGTTCACCTCTAAGGCAAGAAGGAATTTTCTTCTAGGTTCCTCTCTTTCAGTCTTTACTCCGTACCAGGCACTGTGCTGATCACCAGAAATACAAAGGCTCATGCTTTTAAGGGAAAGGCAGACATATACAACTGAGTGCAAATAATAATAATAATAATAATAATAGTAATAATGCAGTAATAGCTAAAACTAATCGAGTACTGACCTTCTCTAAGCACTTTATATATATATTAACTATTTCATTCTCATGCCAACTCCATGCGGTAGGTACTATTATAATACCTATTTTATAGGTCTTAAAAGGCAAGGCACAGATGGATTAAGTAGCTTACTCGGGTCATGCAGCTTGTACATGGCAGAGCCAGGATTCAAACCCAAGAAACCCTAGATCCAGGCTTTATGCTCCTGATGGTATACCTTATTGCCCCCTTGACATGATGACGTTTCAGCTCTTAGAAATCTAGAGATTGCATGGAGTATAGGACGCAGAAAGGGAAGTGGTAAGGAATGTGACTGTAAGGGGAAAATGAAGCCTGCTTGTAAAAGACCAGGGATGGCAGGCAAAGGATGTTGAGCTTTATGCTAGAGGCCAATGGAAGCCAGGAGAAGAAGGGACTGACTTAATTCAGTTTCTAGGTAGATAACTATGCTGGCAACATGGAGGAAAAGGTGAACTGGAGAAAAAATGTTAGCGGTAGAAAGTCAAGTCAAAAGGTTATCAAAATAGTCTAGACCATAGATTACAATGTCTAGAATTGTGAAATACAAATCAACAACCTTTATTTAAAACCATAAATGTTCAGTAGAGTGCTAAAGAGCCAATATTAACTGCATTTCTCAAGAAAATAAATAATGAGCTTTGAACTAAATAATGAACTTTGAAAATAAATAATGAACTTTGGGCAGTTGGGAATCGAGGTGAGTATTCTGGGATGGGAAGGCAGGAGAAAATTCTGAGGTTCCTAGAGTGAAATAATGGCCATTTAGGGGTACCACTCACCAAGAGAGGCAAAACAGAAAGAAGAATGGTTGGGAGTAAGATGATATCTTTAGCTCTGTATTTGTGCCTGCTGAATTTTTAGTATGCAATTGACAAATACTTCTGAAATCAAATTGAATGACATGGCTGTTCACTAGAGCAGATAATTCCTCTGTAGTCTTCGAATGCCGCTATCACTTCTGAATTATTACCTGACCTTTAGGATGATGCATTTTGGTGATAGCAACTCAAGATTTCATCTTCTTGCAAAATTGCTCAGACAATCAAATGCCAACTTGCCACACATTTTTCCCACTTTACATTAAAGATTCTACTTACCTAGGTTTCTTTTCTTCTGAGAATTCAATGTTCTTTAGTTACTCTTATGGTTTTTCCTTGCCTTACGATGTTGGGGTTGTAATAAGGTAAACAAACGATAAAAAAGAAAGAAAAAAACACTAAGTAGTAAGACTATAGATATAAAGAAAAGAATAAAGTAATTTAGAAGGTGGATTTAATGGGCCTTGGGAGTCAATAGGAAATATTGGGAAAAGTGGAAGAAACAGTCTAGTGTGGTTTCAAGGTTCTTTTTTTTTTTATTAAAAATTATTGGGTGATATTGGTTAATAAAGCCAAATAAGTTTCAAATGTACAATTTAAAAAGTATGTCTTCTATATATTGCATTGTGCATTCACCACCTAAAGTTAGATTTCCTTCTATCACTGAATATTTGACCCCTTTTATTCCTACCGACCTCTCCCGCCCTGCTTCCCTCTGGTAGCCACTAATCCACAGTTCGTGTCCATGAGTCTCTGCTTGTTTGTCATCTTTGTTGCTTTTAGTTTTATATCCCACATATGAGTGAAATCATATGGTTTTCAACTGTTTCTGACTTTTTTCGCTTAGCATGATTATCTCAAGATCCATCTTCGTTGTCACAAATGGCTTCTAACTTAGCTGAGTATATTGATGATAAAGTCATTTATCTAAGTAAAGATTAACGTGGAAAGGAAAATACTGTTTTAGTTGAGGTCAGTGACCCTGAGATAGTTTTGAGACACCATGGTGTCTAGGAGACAGAAAAATAAACTACTGAGACATAAACTGGAACAATTTAGGTGGTATCTGAAATTATTGTCTTGGATCAAAACAAGCAAAGACTATCTTAACAGTGAGATGTCTGAGATACAAATCCAAAGGCATACAGTAATTAATAAAATTGTTGCAAAAAGATATATCTGAGAAGATGAAGAAGTGCATAGAAACCTAGGGGGGAAAAAATAGAAATAAGAAAGCCAAAGAGGAGAGGTTTCAGGGAGAAAGGGAAAGCAAACACTGCCTGATGCTGTGAAGCATCCATCAGTAAAAACTAAAAGGATCTGTTGGATTTTAGCAGTTGCAGGTTTTCCAGCGGCTTCCACAAGAACAGCTGCAGAAGAGCAGCGGAATGAGGTTATATTGGGCCCAGGAGAAAACTTCCGGTAAGAAATTATAATCTCAAGTAGAGACAATTCTTTCAAGAATTTTGGTTAAGAGAGGAGGTAAGGATTCAGTTTACAGGAGAATAATGGAACCAGTGCTTGGAAGTCAAAATGCTTTTGTCCCTTTATTCCTTTAGGCTCTGTTCATAAAGTGCTTTTTTCTGTGCTTATAAAGAAATTTATGAAGTAAAGGTTTCTATAAAATTTACATGAGGCTCAACAATCATCATTTCAATTAATGTAAGTTAATATAAAATATCTTCTCACTGATTTCCATGTGACCAAATTTGCTAGAATCCTAAATTTATGTTTACTTGTATTTAGTCAACATATTTTAAATTTATTTATTTATATGAAGTTTCTGTTCAGAGTATTGTTAAATTAAATGTCCAGAAATATAACAATAATCCAAAACTAACATTTTGGGGCATTTACAATATGCCAAGAACTGTTCTAAGTGCATTTATTTTATTTATCTTTACCTCTCTTCCCAAGAATCCATGAGATACGTCCTGAGTTTTATCTCTATTTCACATAAGCACAGAGGAAGCCTGCTTCTCAATATCACACACTTAGTAAGTGTCAGATCTGGGTTCAAACTCAGGCAGCACCAGAGCCCATGCTTCTAACTATTGTGCCATTTTGCTTCTACATCATAAATGGTATCTACTATTACATAGAAAGAGACATCTCCGGCAATAGTGTTTTGTTATCTGACCTCTGTCTTCACTATCAGGAGCTTATTTCTTCCTCTTGAATTCAACTTAAACAATAAAAAAAAAGGATAGCTAAGTCATTTATGTAATTATACCAGTATTCAGACAAAGTCAAACTTGGATGTGTTTATCCCTCTGTTTAAGAAAGTTCCTTAGCTACTTCAGCTCACTCTCCAGCTGGGAACTAAGGAAGGATCCAATTGGCATGAAAAGATCATGGCCGTCAAGCCACTGGGAAGGGTGTGTAATTGGGAGATTTTAAATGGTTTCTGATTGTCAAAGTCAGAACGAAGATCCAGAGGGGAGCAAAATTTATTTCACATGAAAACCACTCAAGAGATTTTTATAAAAACACCGTGAAAAACAAAACTCTTCCTTCAAACTTGGGATCCAAATGTCCAGAGAATAAAACAATGGGGGAGCTATTTCTCTCTCATATTAAATGGAAGGTCACAGTTTGCAGCATGAGTACACACATATTTTTTTTAATTTCTTTATTATAAGTTACACAGTTAGCAACACAGAATAATATAAAGTTTAAAAATAAATGAAGAAACATGAACCCAAGATTTTCCAGTGGAACTAGAACAAGGTACAGAAAAATTGATGTACGGCTATTATGACAGAAGAGAGATTCAATGGCTTTCTAAGCTCCCAGTAATTCAAATGTATAGTGTGCTAAGAAATATGGGTGTTTCTATCATCATCCATTGATATACTAGTTCAAGTAATTCTTAAATCTGACATTAAATGAGCATTCAACAAGATTTAAATAAAATATACATTAGCTCCTCACCGAGTGTTTAGAAATTAGTAAATAAAGAAAATCATTTAATATTTTTAATTTGAAGAGCAATATATCTGCTTGGCAGGCCTTCTTAGTGAACCTTTTGGAGACAAATCTAAGTGTACTAATTGGAAAAAGGAAGTAATACTTGTTATGAGCCTTTAGGAATCTTAATATGCATTAGGGAGTTATACATATGCCATCTCAGTATTCCCCAATGCATCTTTCTCTGGAAAGTTCTATTATTACTCTCAATTTGCAAATAAACAACAAAAACAATAACTAACAAACATCCTCAGAGTTAAATACCTAGTCCAAGTTCACTCAGCTAGAAAGTAGCAGATCTGAGATTGGAACCCAGTTCTGTCTGATTTCAAAATTCCTTCCGCTTCAAATGTTCCCTCTGTGAGTAATAAAAACCAAGGTCTTTCAAAATTTGGATATAATAGAAATTAAATAATAGATATTAAATAGCAAAAAGTTTAACTCAGCTTTATAATAAGTTGAATAATAATAGGATTACTGTAATGTTCTTGTTCTACATTAAAAAATAAAACAAGTCATGTAATAAAAGCAGATTTGTATGTAAAAATATAATTTACCCAGTAATAATAGCTCATGAGAATCACAGCATCATTATTAAGAGTCATGGATTTTCCAAAAAATGGTATTGTCTTAGAGTTTAGTTTATATTGGTAAAAAAAATGAATTTATTTATTACTTCATGGCATAGAATTCATTGATTATTCTAGTAATAAAATTTCTAGGCAAGACATTAAAAGAATAATTCTATTTCTGTCAACATATATTGAATATAAGGTGGACAAATCTCATCCTCAGTGAAAATTGTGTCATCAGTTAGGATTATGTATTGCAAGTAATAAAATCTCAACTTAAACTAGGTTAAACAATAAATAAAAACTGTTAGCTTTCATGATAGAAAAGATCAGAAATATGACTATTTTCAGACAGGATGGGATCCAGGGTCTCAAAAATATCATGTCACCCAGAACTTCATTCTTCTCTCCATTCTGTTCTCTGCCTTATACTCAGGCATCCTTTGAAGGCCTTCCCAGCAATCCTTGCAGCAGCAATAGCTTCCACAGATATAGACCTCATGACCTTGCTTCATAGTATTTTGGGGAAAAGTGAGGGTCTCCTTTCATTATTTCCACAGAGGAGAGAGAAAACCCTCAAATTATTGCATATTTCATCAATTCTGGTTGGACACCCTGATCTCCCAATGATCAAGAGGATAAAATAAATTGACAGAAGCCTCCAAGATTGGTACTCTGTAACTGGAAGTGGGCGTCTCTCCCAAAACACTTGGAATCAGAATTGGGAAGGGCTAGTTTCTCGAAGGAGAACTGAAGATACAATGAACATAGAACAGGGTGCGTGGAGTCCTCCAAATTACAAACGTCCAATATAAGTTGCAAGATTTCTGAGCAAGACAATGACAGAGCACAGATAATCTCGTAAGCTAAAACAAAATCCATAACAGCAATAAAATTTATAATTACATTAGGTAATAGGTATTAATTGACTACTAAGTCAAAAGTTGAGCACTGTACATGTTTTACTTGATTGAAACCTCACAGCTCTCTACAAAATAGGCATTATTATTATACCTATATTTTACAGATGAGGAAATTGAGATCCAATCAAAATACTTAAGTACTTTTTCCAATATTAAAAAAGACAAAAGCCTGCATCACCTCTGTAAACTATGGAGGAGTGCCATCTAGAGGGCAGGAAATTGAAGGAAAATTGTTAGACATAACAGATAAATCTAGATTTATTCAACAAATATTTATTGAGCACTTACTACAGTGTAAATATTTGGTTGGGCATTGGAGACACTGCGCTAGGTGCTGAGTTGAAGAAAAGCCAACTTGTGACTCCACCTGTCAAACAGTATGTCCGATCTAGGCTTCCCATGATGCCTCACACCCACCAAACCTCTCCTGCCTCAGGGCCTTTATACGTGCTATTCTTTCTCCTTTCTCTCTCCCCATAAGTCCCCTCACTTCACATATCTCCTCATCCTTAATATGCATGATCCATCACTGTCATCATCTAATACCCAAACTCTTTGTGCCTCTGTCAATTTACCAATTAATATCACCATAAATTCAAGGTTGTTAATCCCAGCTGGGCTCTGAGTTCTGCCTAAAATCTTACTAAGTCTCTCTACTCAGTTTCTCTCTTTCTGCAATTACAAGTTCAAGCCTTCACCAGTCTCCTCAGGTCTCTGGCTCTACCACCTTCTCAAAGTCTCAGCAATTTACCTCACCTACTGCATCATGAGAATATAAAAATCACTAGATAGGAACTTTCTCAGGTATACCCCTAACACTAACCCTTGCTCCATCCAATATGGTGGGTCTTCAGGATCTTATTCTTTCCATAAAACTTTCCCTTGAATTATAAATATAAAACATTTACTTTGTAATTGTTTCTGAAATTTTTTCTCTTCTTCCCATCTCCACTGCCAGATTCTAGTCTAAGCCATCATTATCTCTTAGCTGGACACCTGCAGTGGCCTTCTAACTCATCTACCTACACATCCTCTTGCTCCATCCAGTCAGCTCTTGAGTTGGGTTATCTGTAGTATTATCATATAATACTACTACTGAAAACAGTTAATGGTTTCCCTTTGCTAAAAAAAAAAAAAATGCCGTAACACAGACTGCATAGACCCACAATATCTAGCTTCTAACTTTATGGACAGCTTCATTTTACAATCATCTCTCCATTGCTCAGTCTCTAGAACTGAGCCCTTTAGCAGTCTCTAGAACTCATCAAGTCTACCCTGCTGGGATCCTTCGTTTATTCTGCTCCCTCTGCCTAACATACTTTTCCACTCTTTCAGCTGCCAAAAGTCTACACATTCTTCAGATTTTTCATTAAGTGACATTTACAATTATGAAAGTGTTAATTTTTTGAGACTGGCTCCCCCCAAATTAAATGTTAGTAGCCATATTTTCATCATCATCATTGTATTCACAGTGTTTGAAACATGGTAGAAAAATCAAAACACATTCTTTAAGTAAAGGTGTGACTGAAGTACAGATTTAGGTAGGGTATGCTAACTACATACATAGGAGTCCCAGAAGGCAACAAAATTGCAGAAACAATAACATAAATTAAATGCTGGAAGAAAACTTCAGAAATGAACTTGAGTCTGAACAGACAAAACTACTATGAAATACAAGGCACAGAGACTAACAGTTTTATATTGCATCCAAGGAGAGAGAAAAAAAAAAGTTTACCTTCAATAAAGAAATATATGACTTGTCTCAGTAGTATCTTCTCTAAAAGACAAAATACAAAAGACAATGAATTAACATCTATAAATACCTAAGAGACAATAATCTGCAAATGATTACCTAATGGACCATGTGGTACAGAGGTTATGAGTATAGTCTTTGAAACAAGACTGCCTGTGTTCAAATTTTGATTCCACTTATGGATATTTTTTTTACCTTTTGCAAGTTACTTAAGCTTTCTGTGATTCAGTTATACCATCTTCAAAGTGGGGATTATGATAAAATCTATCTCACAGAAGAATTAAATGAATCAATATGTGCTCTACCTAAATACATTATTATCTAAAATGAAAATTTTGTTACCAAAGAATTCTGTGTCCAGCCAACTCATTCTTTAGATGCAAAGGACTTCTTCATATGCAAAGGCTCCTCAACAAGTATAAAATTCACCTGTCCCTCTTGAAAAACTAAGAAATAAATCAAAATGAAGAACGAAAAAAAAGGAAAGTCAAGGCATAAAAGAATTAGAAGTAATCATCGGAGTTATCTTTAAAGATTATATTATGTAAAGTTATTTTAAATATGATTATAGCATAATGCGAGTATCAAAATTGGCTCTTATAATAAATATGTATATAATATAAAATTTTAATAAACAAAATTTAGGATTAGAAAAAAGGTATATTCCCAATCTCATTAGGAGGAAATGAATGATAGTCATTTTTTAGCTAAATAATTAACACGAAAAAGACATTTTCACTTAAAGATAATGATATAAAATTAAAATGAGTTATTTACTCTCTAAATCATCTGGGAAATGGGTGAGGTTAAGAACTACCAAATAAAACAAAGAAAGACATAAACAAACAAAAAACCTCATTTAGAGAAAACAAAAAAAAGGAAAAGAAGAATAAAGTAAGATATCACAAATATTAGAGAGCATAAAACAAGATAAGAGATGCAAGAAAAATCTTGCCAGTTTTGACAATAAACATAAATGTATAAATCTCACCTGTTAAAACACTGAGACTATAGATAAGTCAATGAAAATAAACTATGATACCATTAGTGTGTGCTGTTTTAAATATAGAAATACATACATATAAAGTGAAATGACAGAGGAAGTTTAAAACTCCATGAATCATCAAGAATACATCAGAGAAACAAAAAGAAAAATAAAATGGAGGTTGAAATATTTATGTCAGATAAAATAGAATCCAAGGGAAAATTATTTAAAGAT
>NW_011888835.1:7813180-7887941 GCF_000151845.1 Pteropus vampyrus
AAGGAAAAGAAGAATAAAGTAAGATATCACAAATATTAGAGAGCATAAAACAAGATAAGAGATGCAAGAAAAATCTTGCCAGTTTTGACAATAAACATAAATGTATAAATCTCACCTGTTAAAACACTGAGACTATAGATAAGTCAATGAAAATAAACTATGATACCATTAGTGTGTGCTGTTTTAAATATAGAAATACATACATATAAAGTGAAATGACAGAGGAAGTTTAAAAATCCATGAATCATCAAGAATACATCAGAGAAACAAAAAGAAAAATAAAATGGAAGTTGAAATATTTATGTCAGATAAAATAGAATCCAAGGGAAAATTATTTAAAGATACAATAGGAAATATTTTATATTAAGAGAAATTTGTAATTTATTATGAAGAAAATAATTCATGTACTTTATACTTTTAATATGTTTTTAAAAGTTCGTAAATACACAAAAATACAAATAAATTTCATTGAAAATGTCGGCATAACCTTTTGTCATAAATTTAAAAAGTGTGAAGAATTATTGATCTAGTAGTTTAATTATATAAGTAATAATGTTGATTAAATATATACATATGTAATATAATCATAGAAAATAAATTTTTTAAAATTCAATGAAACATTTACAAAAATTATGGTGACTTCTTTCAAATTCTAAAGAAACAAATGATCCCCAGGAAAATAAATTCTTCCAATACAAGTGAAATAAAGAGAGCTTTCAAATTCATTTTTACAAGCTAACATCAAATTCTAACAGAGACTACAAAAAAATATAAAATCATTTCATTTATGAATATGAACACACAAATCCTGAATGAAAACTAATAAATCAACTTAGCAATAAATACTAGAGCCAATATGTCCTTTTCTGAAACACAAGTGTGATTTAATATTAAGAATTCTATTCATATAAAATACAATATAAATAATTCAATGAAAAAAATCTACATAACATCTACATATCTACACAATAGAGTGACAAAATGTGTTCCTTGAAACTCGATAAACTGTACTGATTTTAAAAGTTTTCTTTAAAGCAACAGTTATTAGTACCCTTATTGATAAAATGCTAGAATTATCATAGAAGTCAGGAAGAAAACAAAGATATCTACTATTATCTCAACAATTAACATTATTTTGGAGTTGGTAGCAGTGCAATAAAACAAGAGAAATGATAAATAAAACATCTAAAAAATATCATACAAATTATTAGCATTCGTAGTTAGTATGATTGTCTGACTAAAGCTGCAAGATAATTAAATGTATGAATGAAATTGGACTGATGATAAATTGCAGTAAAATCATCGTGTACAATACATAACAAATCACATTTTAGACAATATCATCAAAGCAGTAGCCTCAACAAAATACTTTAGAACAAATTTAATAATCTAAAATAGTATTTGTGTAAGAAAAATATTAACTGCATAAAGGGGCTATTAAAAATTAAATAATATTGTGTTCTTGGTTAGAGAAAAAACAACTACAATAAAAGTAGTTAACATTTTTTGAGTGCTTCCCAAAAGCCAGAGTCTCCTAAATACTTATAAATATTACCTTATTTAATCCTCATAAAAATCCCTGAGGCAGTTCAATAATTATTTCCATTTTGAAAATGAGTAAACATTTCTTTTTCAAGTGCACACAAAACATTCACCAAGATAGATCACACTGGACAAATTCCTTGAGCCATAAAACAAACACCAATTTCAAAAGAATTGAAATATACAAAGTATATTCTGTGATGATAACAGAATTAACCAACAAATAAATAACAGAGTTGTCCCCAAACATTTCAAAATTAAATGGTACACTTCTAAATAACATTTAGGTCAAAGCAGGAGTCACAAGAAAAATTAGAAGATATTTTGAATTGAATAAAAATGATATTGCAACCTACCAAAATGTGTAGGATTTAGGTAAACCAGTGCATAGAGAAAAACATGTAACATTAAATGTTTATGTTAGAAACAAGAAAGTTCTTAAATAAAAAAATGTAATTTTCCTTAAGAAACTAGGAATTAATTGCAAATTAAACCCAAAGCAAGCAGATGGAATAATAAAGAGCAGAAATCAAAGAAATTGAAAAATAAATAGAGAAAAATCAATGAATCTAAAAGCTAGTTCTTTGAAATCACCAGTAAAATTGATAAACTTCTAGCCATAATAATTAATAAATAAATAGAAAAGGAACAAACTACCTATATCAGAAATGAAAGAAGAAGCATCACTACAGATCCTAGAGTCATTAAAAGGATAGTAAGGAAATACCATAAACTTTGTGCCTACAAATATAACAACTTAGTTGAAGTGGACAAATTTCTTGAGCTACACAAACTACCAAAACTCACTGAAGAAAAATGAATAACTTAAGTATTCTTACATCTAATTTTAAAAATTAAATTTGTAGTTTAAAAGCTTCCACAAAGAAAACTCCAAGGCCAGAAAGCTTTACTGGTGAATTTCACCAAACACTTACAAAAGAAATAATAAGAATTCTACACAAACTCATCCAGAAAATAGAGGAGGAGGAAACACCTCTCAAATCATTTTCTAAAGTCAGACTGTCATGATACCAAAACCATAAAAAATAAGTAAACTAGAAATAAGAAAAATAAGACCAATATTTCTTGTGAATACAGTTGTGAAAATCCTCAACAAATACTGGCAAATTAAATATGGCAAAATATAATATAACATAACTAGATGAGGTTTATCTCAAAATTCAAGGCTGATTCAACACTGGAAAATCACTATAACTCACCATATCACAAGAAGAAAAATTATATAATCACTTTAATAAGTTCAGAAACAAACAAAAAAGCCAACATATCTCTCCCAACAAAAATTATATAATCACTTTAATAAGTGCAGAAACAAAAAAGCCAACATATCTCTGCAGCTAAAAATTTTGTGCAGAATGCAAAAAGCAGCTACCTGAAGATTTTGAAAAGTAAAACATTTACATGATATTCAGGAAAAGGCAAAACTATAGGGACACAAAACGGATGAGAGATTGGAACATCAGAATCTGATTTTCAGAGACTAGGAGTGGAAGAGAGAGGCTTATTATAAAGGAGCATGATGGAATAATTCTATGTCTTCATTACAGTAATGATTATATAACTTTTGTCAAAAGGTGCAGAATTATGCCCTAAAAGGGGTAACGTTTACTGCATATAAATTATACCCCAATAGATCTGACTTTTAAAAATATTCAATAAAAGATTTATTATATGAAATCATGGTATAGACTTCTAGAAATGTAAAAAAATACCAAGATGAAAAATAAGCTTATAAGTACTTAACAATTGGATCATTAATCTAAGAGATCTCATGTTTAGCTTGAAAGTTTTCAAGGAAAATAAAACAGGGAAGATGAAAGAAATGAAATTATTATCAAGTAATACAAGAAAATATTCCTAAGTTGAAGGTACACCAAATTGCCCAAAGTACAACAAACATAACAATAGATAGATGATAGATGATAGGTAGATGAATAGATGATATAGATAGATGATAGATTATAGATAGATAGATAGATGATAGATAGATAGATAGATAGATAGATAGATAGATAGATAGATAGATAGATAGATAGAGATGATAGATAGATAGACAGATTGATAGATAGGTGATAGATGTTAGAAAGATAGAGCAAGCAAAGAAATCATTGCCTCATAAAATGTTAGAAATTGAAGGATTAAGACAAGTTTCCAAAAGCTTTGAGAGAGAAAAGATAATACATACAGAAGACTGGCAATCAAAATGTCACTGAATTTCTCAAGAGCAACACTAGAACCTGGAAGACAACAGAGAAATATCTTTAAAATGCAGACATAGCGTCTTATGCCCAGCAAATTACCAATCAAGAATAAAAGTAAAATAATGACTTGTAAGATTCATAGTCACATAAAGTTTACTTTGTATGCATTCTTTATAAGAAATGTTCTGTAAGAGATATTCTGGGAAAAGCGACACTATACAGAGCTTTAGCAAGGAAGAGAACTAAGAAAAAGTAATGCCTGGGATTTACAAAATAGAAGATCCAGTATAACAATATCATAAAGAAAAGTCTGGGTGTAGGGAGATCTCAGCAAAACTAATAAGCAGATTTGGAAAGTATCATTCCAATTTGTAATAACAGTTTGCTGTGCTCCAGGTAAGATGTAATCAAGAGGAAAAAAAAGGAAATCGGTAGTTTATCTGAAGTTCTTGGATGTGTTTTGAGGAATTTTATAATTTGATCATAAAATTTGAAGCTTAAGTGCCAATGAGCACAAAGAAAAAGAAACAAATTTAAAAAGATGAAGCAATTAGTAACTCCAGGAAAAAAACTATGTTTTATCAGAAAAGACATGTAATTGTAGTACATTGTCAATTGTAACTCATATTAACATAGTAAAATAGTGTAAATAGTATTTACTTGAACAGAAATTCTGATGGAAATGTAGAAAATTGGGAAAGAGAAAGTCTATGGGTGAGAAGGAAGCATAGAATATGTGTGATTATGATTTTAAAAAGCTAATTTCTCATCTTTCAAAGAAGAAAGTCAATGGATAAAATGCAAAATTGAAAAAGCAAAAAATAAAGGTATAAACTAGATATAGGGGTATAGCATTGAAAGGTATATTGGCAAATAAGATTTTTAAATGTTTGAATATAAAGAATAAAAAATAATGCTGAGGATGAGTAGGGCAGAAGACTATTTTTCCTTACAATTATATAGCACTTGACATTTTTAGACTAAGTATAATTTACTTCATAATTAAATTCAAAAAGTCATAACATTTTCCATTGAGAAATTTACATTCTCCAAAAAAAATCTAAATAACAGCCCGGATGAAAATGAAACACACAAAAGGAATGGTTATGAATTTGTTGACATTTTTAAAATATCCTATACATCAAAAATTGCCAAAATTAAATTCAAAGGTAAATGACAAACTAAAAAATTATTCAACATATATAGATAAGAAGTATTTGTCTATTTCAATATTAAACCTTCTTATGTAACTGGGCAGAACATCCCTACTCTGTGTAGTATTGAAGGGTTAGCAGAGGATGAAGGGGGCAACCTCTTAACAGAGCTAAAAAATCTCACCTCTATTAGCTGCAAGATTGATAATCAAGACAAAACCTTTTTTTTTTTTTCAATGAAGAAATATCGGAGCCTTAAGAGAATCCTGGAGATTCGGAAAGGGCTGGATGCTCATAAATGGGATTAGAGATAGGAAGACCTAGGAGCTTAGAGTCTCTGAGAATACCTCAGCAACTGAAGGAACGTCTCTTCCTTGTCTAATAAAGGTATTTTCTCTCCTTCTTAAAGGCATGCTTCCTCTTTCATCTCAGATGCTAACCTTGCCAGAGTGTCTAGTTCTCTTCCTGCCCCAACCCCCATTCTTCTGAGTCAGATCCCACCATATTTGGGGTGAGAAGTCAAATCCAGAAGAAAGAGGCATAAATTTACAATTAGTAAAATAATTGCCAAGCTTTGGGCAAAAATATGGGATCGTATTTATGAGAACGAATGCTGATGGTATCGAATTAAGGAGGAAGAAAGCATCATTTTACATCAGGCTGAATTAATGGTTATGGTTGAATTTACCAGAGATTCTGAACTCAATATTATAGCTTAGGCAGCTGGGAGAGAGTAATGAATACCTGGAGTCAGGGCTGGGCTGCACCAAACTAGTTCAAACTTCTTCGTACAAAACAAAAGGGAAGAAATTCTAAGACGGAGAACACAGGAATGCAGGAATGAACAGACCATGTGCTAGCATTCACTGACTCTTATCCAAGGAGACACTTGTCTATCACTAAATTAAAACATTGATTTAGGGGGTCGTGACAAACCTTTTTAAAATGAAAGAGAAAGTAACAGCAAATATCTAAATACAAGACATATAATAAAGACGTTTGTTTTGTGAAACTTTGGTTCCAGTTATACAGTTATATGTGTGTCTCATATCTATTTATATACATGGGGGCTCTGGTATGTGTATATGTAAACACGCATTTAAACATAAACTTGTTCATGATGTAAAATTTTGATATTTCTTACTGAACATCATGATCAAAAACATTTGAGAGCCACTGTTCTAGTTGGTCTGCAGTTGGCCTGGTACATACAGGCCAGCACCAGCAAGAAGGGAATTCTTCTGAAAGTTTAGCTCCACATTGGAGAGTCCTAAAAGACAATGGAAAAGAGAAATTTGATTAGTCACATCTTGTGATCCATTTAACCTGGGGGAAAGAAGACTTGAAGGAAGGAACTATACCAATCCATGGTTAGTGACCTGAAGAGGATAACATAGCCAGGTCTGGGTAACAAGAAAAAAAGTGGGTCCCAGTGTTGCTGAAGCTATTGATCCTAATCAATAAGAAGGGGAGAGGTCTGCTCCTGGGGAAAGAAGGGAAGGAAAGCGGGAAGAGAAAAATATGAATGACCCCTCCTCATATGACCATTCAGCAGTAAAACCTCATGAAAGGGAACCAGGTAGGTATAATCATTAAAAGCCTAGAGGGTTTGGGTCACCCTTTAACAAATCACCCCAACTATTGAAGGT
The DNA here is from genome assembly GCF_000151845.1 of Pteropus vampyrus. NCBI lineage: Eukaryota > Metazoa > Chordata > Mammalia > Chiroptera > Pteropodidae > Pteropus > Pteropus vampyrus. The sequence continues at coordinate 7,819,748 of NW_011888835.1, forward strand.
ATGGGCTTTCTGCAAATTGCCCAACCTTTATCCTACTATCATATACTGCTAGCAAAAGAGTAAATTCATATACACTTCTGAAAAGCAAATTGGAAATTTGTATCCACGCCCATAAATTACACAGAACTTTGCTTTTATAATTCTAATTCTAATCTAAAAGAAAGAATCACAATTATTTAAGGGATACCGTAAAGGGGGAAAAAAAGCCTGACTACTGATACCTGTTCCCACCAGCGAGGTCGTGAGTTTCTTCTGCTATGAATTTCACAGAATATCAGCATCCGATGAGGACTATCCATGACAAGACCACTTTATAACTATGCGTGACAGAAATAAAAATAAAATACTGTGTAACCACAAAAATGACCAAGCTCCCTCCTGGCTTACTTTACATGAGCAACTATCATTTATTCTCTGAAAACGATTTTATCTGTGCTTTTTTTCATCCCATCTCTACAGTAAAGATTATTAAGATGCCCATGGATGGGACTGCGTCTGCTTTCTGTCGGCACCCAATCCAGAACAGAACCCTCCTTCCTTATATTGTTTCAAGATCACCTAACCCAAGCCCAAATCTTATAATAAACCTCTTCTAACTTCTTTCTGAGGTGCCCCGTGGCTCCTCATGGTGTATGTTACATGCTAGGGCCATTTGAGATACAGAAAAGAGAAGTTAATTCATTGAAATGAATGCCTCAGGGTGGGTAGGGCTTAAGTCTCTCAGAACCCCATTGAGAAAGGATGCAGGGAAAGCCATGCGTCATCATCTTATTTATCATAACAACCATCCTAGAAAGGAAGGACATATTATTATTCCTATCTTACAGAAAGAGAAAGAAACTGAGGTAGTGACTGGTCAGGTAAATATTCTAAGATCTAAGGATTTGAACGCAGGAAGTCTGTTGGCAGAGACGTTTCACCACAAAAGCTATCTAGTCTCCACAAGGATGGGGAGCACGGCACAGGGAATGCAGTTAGCATTAATATGATGGTGAAGCGGAAGGTCAGAGAAGGGAGGGAGAAATTGGGGGAATCATTTTATGAACAATATAGATGTCTAACCAATGTACTATATACTTGAAACTAACTTAAATAAATAAATTTATTTTTTTAAATGCTATTACAAGCTACTTAGTTATCTGGTATCAAATCAAGCATAAATTCTTGAAGAATAATGTTCCAAATATAACCCTGATCATGCAATTCCTTGCTGATAGGTAGATAGGTAGGTAGATAGAGACAGATGGATAGATAGATACATTAGATAGAGAAACGGATAGATGATAGATGATAGATAGATAGATAGATAGATAGATAGATAGATAGATAGATAGATAGACAGACAGACAGACAGACAGACAGACAGATGATAGATAGATAATAGAGAGATAATTAGAAGCAAAATGTTACAGTTTGGCGTTTAGAATCTGAGAGTTGGTAGTTACAGCCCCTTTTTCCAACCTCATTTCCCATTCCCTTACTTTGTTCCAGATAAATTAAACCACTCTGTTTCTTGAATAAGTCTTGAATTTTCCCACCCATATGACCTTGTTCCACTGTCTCTATTCAGCCCACATCTCCAGGTTTCAAAATCCTATACGTGCTTAATCCAACTCAATGTTGTTTAGCCTTAAGGCAACATGGTTTCGTGCAAAGACAAACAATGAACATCTTTCCCTCCCCAGCAAAGAAATTCATGGCACCCTCTCTTATGCACCTGTGTTACCTTGCTTATGTTTATTTATAGGAATTATCCCATTCTGCCTTATGCAATGGTTATTTTGTACTTCATTTTCCTACTAGGCTATAAAATCCTTGAGGACAGAAAACATCTTATTTTTCTTTGATTCATGCCATGAAGTGCAAAATAGTTATCAATAAATGACTTGGCCATTACGAATATTTACATTGTCAAATGCAATGCAGTTCTGTGGTTATGCCTCTCCTAAAAGTCTAAGTTATTTGCTGTTGAGAATTCAGAAATTAGGTGGGAAAGGCTGTATAAGCTTTCTTAGGCTCTGAGGTGTCTCATTTGGAAATAGAGGTGCTCAAAAAGAATCCCAATTTTTTCTTTCTCCAGGAACAATCATTTGAAATTATTCGGGACCCAGTCTGCATTTAAGCGACATCACTTCCCTTGTCTCTGTTACACTAGCACGTACAGCCACCAGCACTCATGAGTTGGGTCCACCATCATCCAATATGGAGCACTCCTGAGAAGCTATTGGCTAGTCCGATGTCCAGTCCATATGCATGTACCTTTCTCTCTGATACCAGTTCCTGCTCTAAAGGATTCTGGTCGGTGAAGCTAGACTGGTTCTACTGCACTCAACTGTTACCAGCCATAGAGAATTCACATAAGAAGAACTCCTCAGGGCCACTTTCTTCAGCTGGATATTGGAATAGATAGTGCTGTTACCTGGTGGCTGGGAATGTGGAATGTATATAAGCTTCATAGATGCTATTGTAATTCAAAAAACTTTAAAAAAAAAAAAAGTTATTTGACTTCCAAAGAGCCCATTTCCCTATAAGAAAGTCATAGCAAAGGAGAAATTAACTTATTTTTTACATCTTTAGCTAATTTCTAGCTCAAATTTCCTTTTTACTTCATCTCCTAGATTTTTGTTTTCTTTAAAAAAGTACCAAAAATAAATTTTTAAAAGGTGGGCAATAGGAAGATGTTTCCAAAGTGGATAACACTAAACAATATATATTTAAAGTTTTAGCCCTTGTTACTGTTTCTTCTCTGCCCATCACTGTTTCTGAAAAAGCAAGAGGTCAAAGGATCCGTCAGAAAAACAAGAAGGTGTAATTGAAATTAGCCGTGTAACTGGATACCACGTAAGGTTGGCCTGCCTACCATATAATGGGAATTACCTTGTCTTCAACCAATTCCCTAGGGCCCCAGAAAAGGGACGTATGAAGGAAATTCAGAAAAGGGTAACAAAACTATTACGGAGCTATGAGACTGATTTACGAGACACATTATGAGAGCTAAGTACATGTGCCTTGGCTGAACAATAACCAAAGACGCAGAGAATGTCTCTGAGTTTACAGAGAACGTACGTAATCATGGAGGGGAGGAGAGGGATGGAGTTGTCTTACAGGTGATAACATCGTAGTCCCTGCTTTTTATTTGTTTCATTTTTAATGCGGGTCTCTGTGCTTTATATTTCTCTTGCTTGCTACAGAAGTAAGCGCCGATATATTTTTAAAATCTTTTCTATAATGAAAAAGATAAAACACTTGGAAACCTACATGAAAGCTGACTTTTATAAAATGTAGGAATTTCTCTCAATGTGTTCTGGGTAGGAGTATTGACTGAGAAGTATAAGAATATAAGTCGATTAACAGCCTATCTGAGACACAGAGGCAGAAATGAGTCTCTGGTACCACATCTGGGGTGAGGAAGAAATGAAAAGGAAAAAGTGAACCGATCAAAGTACTTGCATTTCACAACCCAGGGGAGCTGCCATCTTGGGTGGCAACCTAGCCCAGTCATTCGTGAGTAGTCTCTGAGAGGGTGTCCCCTGACTCCCAGAGACCTCGAATGACACACGGTTTATTCCAAACAGGAGAAGATCACCAGCCTGTATGCTCTCTTTAGACTCTTTGTACCAGGAAAGACAGAGAGAAGGTGCATGTCAGAGGCAGCTGGGTGCTGGCTGATAGGACCAGTTTAGCCTCTATTGCTGCTGAGAAACAAACAGCTTCCAATTCTTTCTTACCTCCTCTTATGCAGAGCAGTGACAAGTGACGAAACTTAACGTGAAGTGTGCAGTACCTCAGAAGGTCCAAGAACAACTGTCCATCTGTCCATCCCTGAAGTAGGTGCTGGGGGTGTCACGGAGAGTGTGACATGCTCCCTGTCCTTCAGCGCTTCCAGCCAGAGACGGAGACAGACATAGAACCAGACACATCATTATTCAGTGAGTCAAGAGATTTAAGACAAAAGCAATGGACACCAGGCCTCCAGAGAGAACAAAATCTATCCCAGTAAGAGAGGATATCCTGGAGGTATCAAAGCATGACCCACTAACAGAGCTACCATTAGGTGGCTTCACTTTCAATCTCCAATTGTTTTATCATGGAAATCGTTACCCAAGAGCATTTACAGCAGACGGAAGTGTATATAAGTATTGTTTTGCCCCATCAAGTTGCTCCCTTTTTAAAAAATAATTCCTTCTTTACTGGGGAACTATACTTCCTCCCCACCCCATCTATGCGGTGTAGCCAATCTCTGAACTTGTCTTGTCTTCTCACTTGTCTTGAGACTCCTTTCCTGGAATTTTCGAAATTGAGCCTAAGGGAGAGGGGCATTCCTTCTGTGGTGATAAGGCTGTACTCGAAGAGGTTGTGGAGAATTTAAGGATGATACTTCCTTTATCTAGAAGAAGCTGGTCTGTGATGGGACACACTAAAGCTGATCCACAGAGAAGCACTGAAGATAGATAGAAAAATGGAGTCCTGACACCACCAAACCCCTGGTCCTACTTGCCCCTGAGGCCTAGCAGCACCATTTCCATTCTGTTATTATGTGAAACACCTCAGCATCTTTCCAGGAAAGTCTTCTTGCTGACACTAGTTCTGGTTTGGTTTCTCCACTGGCAATCAAGAAGCTCACATTAACAGTGACTTCGGACATTTTTATCCTTATCTTGAAGTAACATTTCCCCTTTCCTGGCAGAGTCAGCCCAACCTCAGGGCTACCAATTTCTCCTTATTCTGTCTATTCATACTTTAAAAACTTGGTCGATATTCTTTCCTCCCCATTAGCTGTGTATCTACTTGTTTCAGATCTAGGTTTCCCAAAGCTGGCTCCCATTTCAAAGTACATTAAAATGCTGTCAAGAGCCCTCACCAGAGAATCCAACTGATTGGATCAAGGGCGGGGCCCAGGGATCTACATTTTAAAAAAAAAACGTACTGTGGTTGATTCTCATGGGCAGCCAGGTAAAAGCATCACTAGGCCAGATGACCCATGAAGCCCACCAACTTGAAGAATATACAAGTGTCCTGGACATGGCACAAATTAACCGCTGGCTCTCTTGTCAAGCTTTGAGCATGATCAGTCTGGCTTACCTCAAAGAAAGCAGAATTTCTGGAGACCTGGAAGCATGTAAAAGCAGTTCCAAGCCGCTCAGAGAACTATCCTGAAGGGGCTCGAAGGTGACTTCATCGTCAAGGGGGCAGGCATTGCAGGGGCAGGCCTGGCCCCTTACACAAGCTGCTTTTGATTTAACTTCATACTGGAGAGGTATGATGTAGAGGCAATTTGTTTCTTTTTAAGGTCTAGCGTTACATCACAAGCCTGTATAATTTTGCTTATAAAGTGCCTTTCCAACGTGGGTATCACCAAAGGAGCTGGCATAGTTACCCCAGGGGTAGCAACAAAGTTGAAGTACAGGGGAGAAGAATTTTTTTTTAAAATCCAACAAGTCACGTCACCTTCAGAGCAGTAAAACTGCTCTCCTTCTCATGAGAGATGACATAGCCATTTTTTGAAAGTTGATGCCAGGTGGAAGAGGGTTTGGTCTGCTAAATAAAACAAATACCTTTCTCATTCCCTTCCCTGATTCACTGAGGTTTTGACAGTGGCTGAGCGGAACCTACTTCATAAACCCTCGAAACCTCTTGTATTTTGAGATGTGCTGCTTTACATCAGCCACAATACAGCAGGTGTTTCAAGCTTTTTATCTACCAGAAAGAAAGTTTTTATTACCTCTGGCTCTAATAGTTTTATTTTACTATGTTTTACTTTCGTTTGCACGAAACCTGCAGAATTGGGAGGTTAAGAATCAGTGGGGCTTGGGATGATGAGAGTCAAAAGAACTTTTTCATTGGGCCAGCAGCATCCCCCATCCTCACTTTCAATTCTTTTATTTTCTGGGTTAATCCGCCCCCGCCCCCACTTTCTCTTTCTTCTTTCTTTCTTTCCTCCCTCCCTCCCTCCCCTCTCTCAACACATTCAAAGAGTGCCCTCAACGGTGACAAACTTGCATGTGCTTCCCTTATGACTAAACCCCTGGGCCTCTCGCCAACCCCCCACAGATGGCCCCAAACTTCAGGAGAGCCCCGCGTCTGCGGCCCCGCTGGGGACCGCCAGGGCGGAGATGTGTGGTGGGGAGTGGCCGCGTCTTAGTCCTGGGGGAAGGCAAAGCAGCTTCCAGGAGGAAACGGGCGTTTTCTTCCCACACGCTCCAGCGAGCCCTGGGTCCTGGCCTGGGGACTCCACCCAGCCCCTCCCGGAGCTCTGGGACAAGCCAGTCGCCACACACAGGCACTCGCAGGCCCCGGGGCCGCGCCCTAAGGAGAGCAGCACCCACGGCCAATTACCATGGCAACCCCGGGGTTCATTCCATTCCCCACCCAGCCGATCCCCCCTCCTCCCTGCACCGCAGCCAACCGGCTTGTGCGCGTCCCTGGAGCGAGCTATAAAACCTGCGCTGGTGGCGCTGGGAAGAGGAGGCGACCGCCAGACCTGGAGGGAGGCAAGCGGAGCCAATCCACAGCTAAGACAGTCTCGTTCTGTGAAAGCGGGACGGAAAAGCCTGAGCATGCAGAGTGTGCAGGGGATGAGTCTCTGTTTGCCCAAGCAGTGCCTTTGCCTGGCTGTCCTGCTCCTCCGACTCCTGGGACAGGTAAGTGGCGCACCGCTATGGTGCCCCTGGTTGCTTTGCCTTCCTGGGCGACCCCTGCTGGATCCCCGGGTCACTCCGCCTTCGATTGTCCCTGCTGAGGGGTTTCTTTTTCCTTCTCATTTCGCCCGCCCCCAGGTCTCTGCGACCGAGCCCTGTCCCACCCCGTGCCCGGCGCAGTGCCCCGAGACGCCGCCGACCTGCGCCCCCGGAGTGAGAGCGGTGCTGGATGACCGCTCGCGCTGCCTGGTGTGCGCCCGCCAGCGCGGCGACAGCTGCTCCGAGACGGAGCCCTGCGAGGAGGGCCGTGGCCTTTTCTGCGACCGCAGAGCGGACCCCAGCGCCCGAAGTGGCATCTGCATGGGTAATGCGGCCCCTCGGCCTCTTGACTGCTTGCTTCTCCCGCGGCTAGCGGCAGCTGCCACCTCCTGTCTCTCAGCTCTTCCTCCCCCTTCCCAAAAGGTGATGCGCAGATTACAGTAATGAGGATGCCGTAGGTGATGTTCCTGGAGCGCTTCCTGTGCGCCTGGCACGGTCTAGGGCGGGGTGCTTGGGGCTTGGGGGAGCGCCCGAAGCCAGAGAGGAAACCTTCCTGCGGAGGTGAGAAGCATTCATCACTTGCCTCCCTAGAGAAGAATCTAGATAGATGCGGAGCAGAGCAGAGTTAAGGGCCAGTGAAGTCATTTCCTTTGGACATTTCCAGGGGGACCCTTGGAGTGGATGGAAGCTTAGGCTCACTCACTGGCTCACAGTTCCCCCAACTGCAGCCCAGCAGGTTTGTTTTTACACCTGTAATTGTCCTATTTGAGCCAAAGCCGCCCCTGGTCTCCTGAGACAACTATGTAACCCCTGTCTGGGCTGTGAATAAAATAAAATGCAGGCAATCAGCCAGTCCAGGCTGGTGAAACTTAATTAATTGGGCATCAATTTCCCACGTGGTCTACCATTTAGTTGGAGGCCGTCCCTGCCTCCCTGGATTAGAGACTTGGAATAGCCTTTTACTTTCTTCTCAAAGCTAGTGATGATAATGGGTGTGTGTGTGTGTGTGTGTGTGCGTGTGCGTGTGCGTGTGCGTGTGCGTGTGTGTGTGTGTGTGTGTGTGTGTGTGTGTTGAAATATCAAGGAATCCTAATGCTCTTCCTAATCTGACCAGTTAACCTATTTGTAGAATGCATTTTTTTTTTCCTTTTCATTCTAAGCTGCTGGAGTAGGAGATTCTAAGGAGGTCCTTGCAAAATTGACTTTATTGTTGGGAACAACAGCTGTGGGACTTGGGGAGTGTCGCTTCTCAGTCCATCTCCTCTTTCCTCATCCGTGAGTGAGTTGGCAGGACTGGATGGTCTTGGAGGCTGCTTCCTACTCTAGGAGGCCTCGGCGAGGACATCTTTCTGCTGGAGATGGATAAAAAACCAGGTTGTCTCGACTAGACAAAGAATGACTTAGGGTTTGGAACATGTGCCACAAATCTCATGCAGCTTATCCAAAGCATTATGTTCTTGTTTTTTTCTCTCCCTTTCCCTCTCTGCCCTTCTTCCCCAATATTCTAGCGATAGAAGGAGATAACTGTGTGTTCGATGGGGTCATTTATCAAAGCGGAGAGACCTTCCAACCGAGCTGCAAATACCAGTGCACCTGCCAAGATGGGCAGATTGGCTGTGTGCCCCGCTGTGATGAAGACCTACTGCTGCCACAGCCTGACTGCCCCGCTCCACGAAAAGTTGAAGTGCCTGGAGAGTGCTGTGAAAAGTGGATCTGTGACTCAAATGAGACAGAGGCGTTAGGGGACCTGCACGCCCTGCCAGGTGAGGAACCCAGGATACATGAAAGCGATTACAGCACAAGATACAGACAGGCAGGAAGTGTGTGTGCTCTTTTGGATTTGCAATGAGAAACTGGCCTCAGCTTCCGGTCATCTGACCATGGATTCCAGATTGCCCACTGAGATCAGACCCATCACAGATCTGAGTCCTAGCCAAGGGACCGAAGTACCTGCACAGTTTCTCAAAAGTTCAGCAGTTCTTTTCAGCAATGGGACTGATTGTCTTATTGCCCAAATACTATTTATATTTTAGTGCATCCCACTTGACCCTTATTAACATTATAAAGATAAAAGTTTAAAAAAAAATCACTTTCTTTATGGATTCTGTACACCATCTGTATGGTCTCAAGACCAGCCTCCCTAAAGAATGCTACTACTCATCACTGGACAGGTGTCACTGAGAAATGTCATCTTTCTAGATGCTGTAGGAAGGGTCAAGTGACTCTTGAGGATCTGTGTTTTGCTTTTCTTTTTGTGTCACCTTATAAAGGAAATCATTTTGGGGGAAAAAAACTCAAGAACTAGCAGAGAATATTTTAGAAGCTGTTAATCAGCCAGATTATATACACTGGCACTATTCAGAGCTTTACAGATTCTCTGAGGTCAAAAATTATTAGCCATGCCTTACAGCTCGGAAAACTGCCACGTAGCAGAGGAGATGTGCCCCAAACCGTGATACTAAGTGTCGAGACGGAACTTTTTGTGATCAAAGTCCAGGTGCCTATATCCCATAACCCAATCAACCAGTTCCACCTTTCTGAGGCATGGTATCGCTTTCATCACTATTTTGACTTGGTTGGTCCTACTTACTCATCCAATCAGAATTTTATCATGATCCTTCTTCTGTATGAAATCACATATTGAAAACATTATCATTTATGCAATGGTCGTTGATGCTATGCTGTTCTACATCCTTAAAATTACTAAGCTTCTTAAAGACAGGTTCTCCTAAGCTTAAGGACAAGCCAGATAGTCATTCCACAGAGATTTCTTGAAAACCTACAATGTGCCAGGCATTGTGCATCTTGCTAGAGATTTATAAATACAGAGATCCAGCTCCATCCCCGAGAACACTTGGCTGAGACCCTCTTTCTAACGATGACAGGAAAGACCATTTGGTGATCCCCATGTTTTACTCAACATAACTATCTTTATTTATATATCTCATAGCTTACAGGACAGAAGCCACTCTAGGAGTTTCAGTCTCTGACTCAAGTAGCAACTGCATTGAACAGACCACGGAGTGGAGCGCGTGTTCCAAGAGCTGTGGCATGGGCTTGTCTACCAGAGTCACCAACAGGAATCCACAGTGCGAAATGGTGAAGCAGACTCGCCTCTGCATGGTGCGGCCCTGTGAACAAGAGCACAAGCAACCAGCAGAAAAGGTAGGAGCCTGGAAGAAGCCTCCATCACAGAGGATGTGGCCTGGCCTCTCTGGGGCCTGGGCTTTAGGAAGTCACTGTGACGCTAGTTGACTCGAGGTCAGTTCTACCTGAGAGTTAACCATAGGTTCCTGAAATGAGTGAATTTACCTTCCTTTTTTTTTCTCTCTCTCTCTCTTCAATGTATAACAATATCCCAATCAACTCACAGCAGGTCCACAGGTAAAGAGAAGTCAGACAATTATCAAAGCATCCCCAACTGAGAAGGGTATGGCAAATCTCACTCCATTTCCGGAAAGAACAAACAAACAAAAACTGGCTACTCACTTGTCAAGCGTAGTTGATTTCAGAGAGGTCATTTCTGACCTTAATCTCCTTTACCCCTTAGGGTCAATCTGTACCAAGCAACAGAGGAGGGATTACATTTGCCTTACTCACCCTCAGTCCCCAACATCCTACCTGGGATAAAGTGTGTGCTCGATAAAAAAATTGTCGATGAAGAAATGAATGAGTGTCTGGGAATTATTTTCAGCATTTTAAAAAGCCAAGTAGGACTAGTACATTTGCCAGGGTAAGGCGATATATGCCAAACAAAATAGCACATTTCTTTCCTTTTTTGCTGGTATTATATCAACTCAGTGTGTTAACGCTGAGTGTAAGACATGTGGATCAGAAGCTTGGATTTGTTCCTGATGACATCACAGGCCTTGTTACCAGAACCCTAGATAAACGCAATGCCCAAATTGAACTATTATATGGACTCTTGTACAAACCAAGGCCAACATCAAACCGTCTCTAGCAATGAAAGATTTACATATCTCTACACTGAGGCAATATAATCAAATGCGTAAGGAGGCGGCCAGCCTGGCTTTGAATCTCAGCTTCCCACATGAACTAGCTGTGGGATTTTGGGCAACTTTCTTAAACTCTAAACCCCAGTTCCTTCCCCCATATAATGGGGTCATTGACAGACAGTACGTATCTCAAAAGGTGTCAGGAGGTATATAGAATGAACTGGCAAAGTACTAAGTATAGATTACTCTTTTAACATCAGACATCATTACTCAAAAATTCTATTTATTGCTAAAATAAAAGAGCTTCTAGTGGTTGCATTCGTTATATGGCATCCTAACTTTATGTTTCTTTCACTAGTTTAGAAAGAACATCTAGGAGCACCTTGTCTCTAAAATTATATACACCTCCCTACACGTAGGGGAATTCTAACATATATGTAACATAGTGCAGGTGTAGGCCCACCCACAAAGCAGTCTGTCTGTCTGTCTGTCTCTCTCTCTCTCTCACATATACTCACATACTCACACACACAAACAGAGGGATACTGCTGACCTTATACTTTTTTGTGTGGGTTTTGGCAAGAATATACATTAAACAATAAATATGAAAAAAGAAGAAACAAGAAGCCCTTACATACCATCGAGGACACAGTAACTTCTTAAAATAAAGTTTTTCCGTGTCACGGAAATGGCATGGAATGGGCATTGCATCAGACAAGTTCGATTAATAGAGGTTTTCTGATCACTTTAGCCCTTTGAGACTCCATTTATTTATCTATAAAACTTGAGCCATTGTTCTTTATGTTAATAGTTGTTCCTTGTATGAGTGAACGTTGCTGGTAAGGTTAAGCAAGTTAATGTTTGAAAAATATTTGAAATATTAGTAAGATTGCAATGATGCCATTTATTTCCCTTCTCTTTATAACACCTAAGAATGTGTTTGGCTAAAAACAACACCCAATCCTGCTGCAGTGGCTTGAAGATATAGGTTTCTTTATTGTAGATAGACTTTCACCCTCGTATATTTCGCTGCGAGATCAAAAGATGGTTGTGCATGATTAGGCAAGGTCTTCACATTCCAGGCAAGAAGGAAAATGAAGGCAGAAAACAATAAAGAAGGGCAAAGGATTATCTAGAATCCTTTGGATAATGTATCACTAGCCAGAACTTTGTCAAAAGGCCATCCTAAGCTCCCAGACATTCTGGGGAAGCAAATGCCTTTAGCTGACCACATTGCCCGAACAAAACTGACGTTCTGTTAGCAAAGAAGAAAGAGCAATGGATATTGGGTAGGCCACTAGCAAGTTATTCTACACCCCTAAAATGGTCCCTTGGAGGAATGGTAGCCATCTCGTACCTCATCCCTCTTTCTTTTTTCTTAGAAAGGAAAAAAGTGTCTCCGCACCACGAAGTCACTCAAAGCCATCCACCTGCAGTTCAAGAACTGCACGAGCCTGCATGCCTACAAGCCCAGGTACTGCGGGGTCTGCAGCGATGGCCGATGCTGCACCCCACACAACACCAAAACCATCCAGGTGGAGTTCCAGTGCTCCCCAGGGCAGGTCATCAAGAAACCAGTGATGGTCATCGGGACCTGCACCTGTCACAACAACTGTCCTCATAACAACGAGGCCTTCCTCCAAGAGTTAAAGCCAAACACTGGCAGAGGGAACATGTAACCTGGGTCCGCAGAGAAGCATACCTACAGAGGCAAACTGTAGCTACTGCATGGCCTACCATCGAAAGAATATATGAGAAACTACGAGAATTATTATTTCACCCCTGAGTCCTATGTATTTTCTGTGGTCATATGAGGTCGGTTATATCTGTTTGTTTGTTTGTTTGTTTGTTTTTAATGAAAGATATGATTAACTGTAAACTTGGAATCAAGGTAAGCTCAGGATAGTGCTTAGGGATGACTTACTATTCTATAGTGTTTACTATAAATGAAAATTTCTATAAATTTAAGAAATCAAATATAGGTTTTGCTGTATAGATTATCACATTACACTCATCTTATTTTGTTATGTGCTAGTACCATTTCAAGAAAATGTCACTGTAATGAATGACACAGTGAAGTCCAGAATCATACTGACCATATCATCATACAAATAGTTCACCATATATTGAGGTTTGACTTCTGGGGTTTCTGTTGAGCTTTTTTTGAGTAGCTCAAGCTCTGATCTTCCAAGTCCAAGGTCTGTGGAAACATAGCTCTTCAACTTGAAACCTAGAGACTGTTAGTTCTTTGTTTAATTGTACACTAGGAAACAAGTTGTATCTACAGTAATGAAAGGTTTGTTAATCAAGTGGGCTGGTGTCATAAACTTGCTCCATTTCAGACAAACTGACTCCTTTCTAATGGAAAGAAGCCAAACAGAAAACTCCCCCTAATACAGAGATGATGATGAGCAGCCCCCACCAGCCCTCACACGTTTGTATGTGCTGGAGGCTGCTGAGGCTCGCTGGTTTTTTTGGGGTTTTTTTTTTGCTTTTTTAATTCAGAAGAAGCAGAGCATATCAGCGAAGATCCTCTCATCTCACTGATGAGTGAACCGTGGCCCAAAGCACCTGATTACAACCCTTGATGACTTTCAGATTTGCTGGTAGTGAAATTTTGAAAAAGAAGGACAAAACCAACATAGTGTGATGGCATACTGACACAGGTTTTATGGGGGTTTACAATTTATTATAGACCTACTCATAACTAATCCTCGGGCCCTAATTATGCACATTCACAAACGAGATATGTGTGTATACATACGTGCATCTAATTTGTCAGGCTATGAGGTAGGGTGCAAATGTAAATGTATACATTCTTCTAATGTCACCATATGTGTTCAACCTTTCTCCCTTAAAGTATTTATATAAATGTAAATTATGCATTTTTAAAAGATCTTTTTACTTTCTCTACTTGTCAGACATCACTAAATAAACACGATCTTATCCATGTTTGAGTCTACCATTACTTTGTGCTCACAAGTAGTTTACTGAAAAATATATATATAATTACAAGTTACAATTAAATCAGACACCAAGAACAGCACCCATTGAAAGCAAAGTGGATAATTACAACGAATCGGAAGACAAACAAAAGACAGCTCTTCCTGAGTCAGGTAGGCGGCCTCTACCACCAAGGCCTCAGATATTCTCCACACTGTTTACTCAACCCAACCTCTCGAGCCCTGATATTTTTTCTGGACAATCCGGTAGACACTTCTATATATTAAAAATTGAACTTCTTGGACCAAGCAAAGCGTGCCTCTCAGGCTGCCTTATCCAGTTAAAGGCTCTCCAGTCTCCCAATTACCCAGCGTAAAGCACCAGCATCGTTTTGATCAGCCTGCTCCTGCTACATGCTCAGAAAGGGATATTTCCAGTGGCGAGGCAGAGCACTGAGCACGGCTGTGCCTGAGCAGTGTGACCGTCAGAGTTAATAGAAGCTTTGTGGGAACATTCAAAAGTCCAACAATAAAGATTGGCTAGATGAATCCTAGTACAATCCATCATGATGAAGAACAAAGCAACCTTTAAAATGAAAATGTAAGAAAATAGTTACACCCAGAAAGGTATAGAACTATGAAAAGAGTGATTTGGTTTTTTTCCAAACTATCCGTTTACATGAATGAAAAGAACTAGGAGAGAACTTGCAACAAAATATTATCAGTGAGTACGTCAAGTTGGTCTTATTTTTTCCCATTTTTGTGATTTCTTTACTAACTTTATTTTGACTGAGAATATATTACCTTTATAACCAGAAGTGGGGAAAAAGGCTGAATTCAGATATCCCTTCAACACTTTTCCCCTCATACGTTTACTGATTCATGCTGAGCCAGCTGCTCCTTTCAGCATCCAAAACAGTTATTAGCTCACTCATTTCATTCATTCAAAAAATGCACACTGATTGCTCCTGTGTGCCTAGCATTGTGTTAGGTCCTGGAAAGACAGCTATGAAAAACACAAATGATAAACCATAAAATAAACGAGTTACCATTTCTTCCTGGAATTAACACTCTCTATTGGCAAAGACAGGCAAAAAGCAATAAACAAACAATCAAAGAAGATAAATATCAAATAGTGATAAATAAACTCTAAGAAGATCATTAAAGCAGAGCAATCTAATAGAAAATTTCTGGGTGGCTAATTGAGCTGGAGGTGGTCAAGGAAGTTCTTTCTGAAGAGCTAACATTTCATCTTAAAGCTGAAGAATCCAGATTAGGAAAAAGAATCTTCCAGGCAAAGGTAAGTGTGCAAAAAACAAACAAACAAACAAAAATCAGTGTCAGGAATAATCTTGGAACATCATTAAAGATTTGCGTGGCTGGAGCCATCCTTGAGGGGAGGTGAGAGGTAGTGCGATTTCAAGGGCTCAAACACGTAGGGCTTGGCTCTATATCATAGTTCTCACTTTATTTTACAACTGATTTTTTAAATAACATCACACTAAGCATCTTGAGACCAGAATCTTAGTCTTCCTTGTATCTGTTACCTGGCACACAGTACAACCTCACTATATACCTGTTGGATAAATGAATGAATAAGTGAATGGACCTTACATTGATAAAAGATAGAATGTTCTTTGAAATAAATGTTAGGCTTTTAAACTATTCATTTTCATGATCGCTATCACTATGATTTGCATTTTCACTTGGAAAGCAATCCCCTCTCTGTAACGTACATGAACATACACACGGATGCATGCATTCCTGAAATTGTAATGAAAGTCAGTTGAAAAAATATGACCTGATCTACAAATATTTGCTAAGTCCAGAACATTCTAGTAATATAGCAAGGAAAGCAACATTTACCAAGCAGGACTTTAGGGCTGCAGAAAGAGTGCAGGCTTGGGAGTTGTTCCAGCCTGGTTTTGAATACTGGGCCTCTTCTTTCCCAGCTCTGGGCTATCAGACATTTCACACACACCCTCTGAGCCTCAGTTTCCACTCCTGTAAGATGATATTATAATATTGATAGAGCAACCAACTGCCTTAGTTTGTCCTGGACTGAGAAGGTCCCTGGGACTCAGAAATTTCAGTTATAAAATCAGGACAGTCCTAGGCAAACCAGGATGAATTGGTCGCCCTAAGTATCAACCACATGTAGTTGTAAGATAATATGTGCCATTCATACGCAGTTGACTGTGCCAGGCACATAGTAGGTCTGCAAATAACAGCTATTAATATAGTAAGAAGTCCATCGAGCCAAGCACTGCCCCTTCTTCTGTACATGTCATGGCCAGAGGTGGACATGATTGACCTCGTATTTATAGGAAAAGGCAAAGAGTCTCAAAAACTCTAATGACCTATTAAGGACACAGTAAATGAAGGAGCCGGGATTCAAACTTAGGGTCTGCCTGAGCTCAGAGCCAAAGCTCTTTCCTTTTTACAGGGCTGCAGCTGTGGAGGCCAAGTATATTTTCAGCAACCAAAACAATTCCAACAGTTTTCATTTTTGTGCTATTTTCCCAAAGTATAAATGTTCTCTTTTAGAAACAGCATTGCAAAGTCGTGAGATTGTTGAGATCATTCTGTGAATGTGAAATTTTGAAAGCACTTACTTAATTGTGGTTTAGGGAGAAGGCATACTTCATTGAAAATTATTTGGGAATTTTTCTTTTTTTTTCACCAGACAAGGTTTCAATTCAACAATGTGGCAAGGACATCTTTAACTATGCAAGGAAATAATTCGCCACATACTTGTTCGTGTTTGATGAGATTCTCAATAAAGCTTTTGATGGAGATTTCTGGGATTAGATTTCTCCCCCAGCATTTCCTTGCAGGTACACATTGTCATACTTTTGAATGGGTTTCACTCCAAAATGCTCAATATCATAAGTCAAATCATCAAAAGAGTAAGTCCTTTGGATTGCGTGCTCTTAGGCTTAGTCTGAAGATTCATAATTGTTGGAACTGTATTCATGGTAACCACCTGCATGGTCCTCACCTACAGTGCGATGCTGTCTGGACCACGGAGGGATCACCAAGTTCAATTACCACCTCGATAGCACTGCTGGCACTTGCTGAACTCTGAATAATGAAGAATTCTCTGCAGCCATCCAGCTGAGGACTGTGAATTACTGTTACATTAAGCCATCTGTTCTGGGGATAATCTGGCATTGCAAAGTGTAAGAATAGCAACGCTGTATCATTCTTCCTAAGGATATATATCTATCTTTCTCCTTAGAACAAGAAAATGAAGGTCTGAATTTCAGCCCAGGGAGCTCAACAAAAGAATATATAATTCCATTCAAATGGCAGAGTTTCACAGAACAAACAGCCCATCAGTTCTATTGGAAGGAGCCTTGAAATAAATGTTTTATAACCCAAGAAGAGGATGTTGCTTGGACTTATATTTTATTAGTAAAATCTGAGAAGCCAGTTTTGCTTGTAGGATAGATTCTGAAGTCTGGAAGAGGCTTCAAAGTTCTTAGAGTGGGTTAGATGAGGGTCAAAGGCTCCAAGCTGACCTAGATTCATCTTGCTGAAGCAAGGCCACCCGCAAGATCCTTGGAGGACCTTGGCAGAGGAGAGCCTAGGAAACCTGAGTTCTATTTCCTCTGAAAGTTCAGCATTGAGGATATTCTCTGATACTTCGAAGAGTATCTCGGGCGCCATATAGGATCCTATCGAGTGTGCCCTGCCGTCTCCCCAAACTCCGTGTCCTTATCCAAGAATCTACTTTCAGTTCACCTAAGATGACTTCTTGACTGGCATCATTTTCACTCCCAACAGAACTGGCTTCTCCCCACTTTGTGCCCAGCTGCTCCTTGTCACATTTACCATCATAGCCACTAAAACACACAGCCACTATCTCAGCTTTTAGTTTTCATGTCTGTCTCCCACTAAACTCTGAGCTCTACAAGGGCAAGGATATTGTCTGATTTTCTCACCATTGCTCACCCTGCGTTTCTTGAGCATTGCTATCATATTTCTCCAAACATCTGAGCACAATGAACACATACAGCAGAAATCCAGCATTTCAGGCCAAAGTTTCCACGGCATGCCACACTTTTCTCTCAAAAAATTCGGGTAAATCTTGACGTCTCTTTAATATATCCATGTATTTTTTTAATAGAAAAGTAAAATCTAACATTTCTAATTGGCCGTAAGGAATATAGTCAATAATACGGTAATAACTATGTATAGTGCCAGGAGGGTGCCAGACTAATCAGGGGAATCACCTCGTAAATTATAATAAATAAATAAATAATTTCGAATTGGTTGACTTATTCATTTTTTCCCACCCAAATTTCAAGTAGAATCGATGCTCCAGAATGATTACAACATTTACACCGAAGCCTCTTGTATCTCCCTCCATTCTTCACACAGTCAAATGAGCAGTAATAATAACAATAATTCCGAATTTTATCTCGTTTTAGGTGCCATCGGTTGTCAGAAAGCAAAGCCATGTCCTAGTTGCTTGGCTTCTGGATTTCCGCGTCCACAAAATGAGGATGTCGAATTCAGCAACTTCATAGTGACACTTAGAGGATACTACCATGTGCCGCGCTCCTATAAATATCATCTTTATAATCTTATTTCTCCTGACAATGACCTTGTGAGACGAGTATCACTGCCCTGTTTTACAGAGGAGACTGAGAAGGATTCGAACCAGGGGTGGCTGGCTGTAGAGGTGGTTGCAGCGTCGCTTACCACCAGCCCCCAAGAGCTTGCTGGGCTCTTCCTCCTCCTCTTCTGTTATAATGAGCATTCTAAAGGCTGAACTCGTTTCAGTGGAAGCCCTTCTATTTTTTTGGATTAGAAAATAACCACTGTAGCTTTCAGATTTATTCTGGTCTCTCTAGGCACTGAGATGATGAAATAATCACGGCAGGTGTTAATTAAAACTCTATGTACACAACATCGTCTATACTGGCAGAGATGTGAAAAGGTCGACCAAGAAACCGGCTATTAAAACTATATCCCAGCAATCAATAAATCTGACTTGTTGTGGTTGTTGTTGTTGTGTTGTTTTGTTTCATTTGAGACCACTTGCTTTGTCAGGCTGCGCGAATAAGATATAAGGGCATCTATAAAAACAAAGCTTTGTAGACAGATTCATTGAATTGTTTGGATCATTTTTTGAAGTAGGTCATCTCACCGAAACAGCCTGTTTATAACCCGAGTTACTAACTAGTTAATGCCCACTCGATATGTTTAGAATAACTCATCCATTTCGTAGGGCCTCATTGACCTTTTTAAATCAGCCTGTACTATATATCCAAGAAAAAAGTATTAATTAGTTAATACTTTTACTCGATCGAAGCTTGAGATCGTCAAAGGTCTGTCTGCATCTTTGATAATATGATAAGAGTATCATATTAGGTGGGTCATCACAGATGAATTGTTACAGTGTTGAACAGAGATTCTTTAAAAGAGTCGACCTTCGTACCACGCGAGGAGGGTTAATGGAATACAGATTGCTCAACTTACAACAAAAGTAAAGTCCAAGTATTATTTTCTATGACCCTCCTTAACAACACAAAACCCTGCCTTTTTCCCCAAAACTTTGTATTGATTTACAAATTACTTTAATTCTATATAAGTTAACGGTGGATTTACAAAACTCTCAAATCTCATAAGTTACACACATCTTTTTTGTCCCCCACTGATTTTCTACTACTCTTTTAGTTCTTTGTCTTTCCCTTCTTTGATGAATAGCTTGAAATATCCAGAGAAGGTATTTTATTGTATTCTGGGGTGGGGGTGGGAGGGTGGGGAATAGCATTATTTGACTTGGGTGTTCCCTGAGCCCTATAGTCTCACTCTGAAAAATACAGCAACAGCCAAGACCCCCTGATTTTTGTGACGGGCCCTCATCCCCACCCTGGCTGGCTAGCTAGGTGTATATAGCATTTTGAACATGGGCAGTAAGCCCAGAGGCAAATGTGCTATTGTTGGTTATCTAGAGCTTTTACAGGCACTTGACCAAATTTTAAGTTACTCAAGATTTGTGTCTTCTACAGAATAAAAGCCTATTTACATGTCCTTGGCTATTTCAGATTCCCCTGCTGGTTACATGATTTGGTTTCAAAGGGTAGTTGATATATCACAACTCACAAGGAACCACTTAAAGGAATATGAAAAGAGCATTGCTTTGTTTCCAGGCTTTCATGTTTGCCTTCCTCTCTTCTCTCTCTCTAAATTCTCAATATTTTGCTTTCTTTTCTTCTCAAGATTTTTGGAAAGTGCAGTCACTTTCCACTTCATTGGTCCACTGGGATGACATTAAGTTGTAACATTTGCTCTGTGTGCCCACTGACGGCCTCTTTTCTAGGCTAAACGATCCAACTCCCCTTATCAAGTTCAGGAAACTATCTTTGGCATCACCTCTAAACTGAGGAGGTAGAAAGCAAACATAGGAGAAATCTCAGGGTAAGCACGAGAGCTTTATCCATCAATAATAGAGTTCACCGAGCAGCCTCGTGCTCAATTTGAAATTATTATAGCCATTATTATAGGTCATAGATAACATCTTATGGGCCTTGTTTAACTCTCCTCACTCCAAAAAATGTCAAACAATAATTCTGCACAAAATAAAGACTCAGTAAATATTGGTTAAAAAAAATAAAAGGATAAATTGATGAAAGAATAAAAGGATCATTAGACGGAGAGATTAGATGAGCAGATAAAAGTATTAATTGATGAGTGGATGAACAAACAAATAAGAACGGGCAGTTTATGACATTCCCTGACCCTTTAAATAAAACAATTTTACCCCCTGAAAATGGATGCTAGCAGTCTGGAAATTCCCATCAACAATTATCTCAGAAATTTGCCCACAGCTCACATGTGTCCACTCCTACTGCTCCTGGCTTCTTTCCCTGGTTCTCAGCATCCCTCCTTTCAGTTTTACGCCTCTGTTTGCATTGTTTCTATTGATTCTTGTCCTTAGCTTTAACTTGGCCCTATGCCCTCCAACCATGCTACCCATAAATTTGCCCTTTCCATCTTTTTGGCCAGCTAGGTTGGCCCACTGTCTCCTAACCTATCCATCAAAATACAGGAATTAGTTTACTTGAGCTGTTAGAATTAAAACCAGCACATTTTTAATTGATATTTTTTATTCCCTTTGTCCTTGCTTGAATAACGAAGGATTCTAATACCACTGTGGATTAAAGGTCCTTCTTTGCCACCAGGTCCCTGATTAAGGCCGCCGTGGCTTAAGGAAAGTAGCTCTCCCTTCAACTCTAGGGGAAAACATGTGTAAAAGTAATTTTCAAATTCTAAATTTCCATTTGGAATAAGTTACTATTAGGGGTCATTAGCTGTCCACACAATTCCAAGACATTTGAATATAAATTCAAATTTTTCATCATTCAGATGCTTGATATTTGAAAAAGCCTATTTGGCATTCCAGTCCCAACCCTGTAATTGATTAATGGAGCAATAAACAGGAAAAGTCAATGTTTGTCATCTTATAGACATTTTTCCTATAAAGCTTAAATACCTTAACTATGCTGCAAACAGAGAAGGAAATATTATAGCTAAGTTTTTACATTTTTGACCATATGCAAAAATTCACAAGCAATGTGAATTCACTTAGCAAAAGAATAAATGACCACTGGCAGACAAGACAATTATCTTGGTTTTGGATATGTTTTAGGCGGTTTGTAAAAATCATATCAAATGTTGTAGAATGTAATTCCTGTTATAAGTATTCTTTATGGTAGTAAGAAGGTGAAGTCTTCCATGGACAATGCCTTTCTCTATCCCGATTCAATGTAATCAAACAATATTTACTAAGCAACCAGTGTGTGTAAGGTTAGTTATTCTCATGAAGGTGATGTGAAAAACACCCCATTATTTTGATGTTTTGAATCCCCAAACTTAATTCCATGAAGACATGGTATACTATTAAGTGAGAATTAATGAACCTGACATTTACTGAGCACATAATGAAACTCAGATATAGCAAGATCCTCCTTTTCTATTGCAAAAGATATTTGTTGCTACCCCATGAAGGGTGTACTCAAAGAATTCAATTCTACTTTCTCTCCAACCTGGAAAGAACTTCTTTGCTATTATTACCAAATTCTGGGGCTCTGACCTGTGCCATCATCCCAATATTTATAACAGCTTCATTTGGAAATCTACAGTGCAGTAAAGGATAAAATAGAGGATATTTGCTGTCTCAATTTTATTACTACAAGTGTTCACAAGAAACCTGGGAGACTAATACTGTCTCTTCCCTGAGAACTATTTTACTTTCCTTCCTCATGCCAAATATCCACTGGACTGTGATGGGAACATATAAAGGGACAGGTACGGTAAATCTCAAAACAGCAGTATGGGGTAATAGGAGGAGAGGTAAACTTAGTCAAATTTTTGACCATATGCAAAAATGTTCAAGCAATGTGAGTCACTTTGTCCCACAAGTGAAGGAAATTTTTGAAGAAATGAATTCTCTACATTTTCCTAATATTCTTTTTTTTCTTTTTTCACACAACCTTCTTTCAAGTTCACCACTCTAATGTCTAATCCGGTCTCTCAGATAACTCTACCCCTTCCCAATAAAGTCCCTCCATCTCTACTTAACTTTTACAATCTCAAGTGCCTGAGGCATTAGCCTGAGGTTCGTGGAGGTTCTACTCAACTCAGTCCAGGATGACTTGTGAGGACTGGGCTGGATCAGAGTCCTGTGGATGAGGCAGAGAATGAATGTTCTGAGTTACATCTTCTGTCATCAAGAGGTTCAGATGATACCCTCATGAGCTTACCTAAAAAGGGTGGGTACCTCAGTGCAAAGACTGATTTTTCCACAAAAACAAAAAAAAAAAAAAAAAAACCAAAAACCACAGTCTATTTTGATATCATGAAAAATAATATGTTCTCCTTTCAGCTTGACTTTGACCTCGCCCTTTGTGGAAACAATGACCCTAGAATTATTGAGGGAGAAGCCTTTGACTCTTTCTTAGGTCTGGTTTATTCTCTGCCATCCTAAATGGGCAACTCCACCTCTAATTAGGTTAATTTCCATAACAAATATCTTCACACACATTATCTCATTCAATGCTAGTAACTACCCACTGAGATACTGACTCTCCTGCCCTTTTAACTCGTTCAGATCTCTTAGAGGCCTAGCACTCTCACATTTCAGTTAATTATTCTGGCATTTGAGAGAAAAACATACAACCTATATGCTCAAAAGAATAAGTCATAATAAGTTTATTTGAACCGTGAGTCATGTTTCCCACAAACTATTTAAACATTTAATTGCCTGACTTTTCCAAAGAATAGTAAAGCATCTTGTTGTTTTACGACCTTCAGCCTTGTCTAGGAATTCTTAAGTAGTACCCATTTAGAGAGCTTGAAGAAGACAATTTTCATTAAATGGATATCACCCCATCATCATAGACTAGGAGTATGCCTGTATCTCTGTATTGCAAGGCATAGCAAAATATGTTAAACAACAAACTCTTATAGACTTTATAAATCATGACCCATTTTTCAGATGACAGATCTAGTCAAGAAAAATGAGGAAATGAGGGTGACATTTTTGTTCTTTCTAAGTCATACTTCGTTCCAATTTATCCTCTATATCAGAGAAGGATAACTGATGCGATTTGAATGAGCTCATTTAAATATGTCAAAATCTTTTCATTAAGATTAATTAGAGTATGTCAGCTATACTGGTGGCAATGCCATTTTGTTTTAAACCTTCAAGAAGTAATATACCAAGTGAGAGGACAACTGCTTGATCTTTCGCATGACATGCATAAAATCAATATTCCAAGCTCCTTTGGGAGTTACAGCCCGGCTTGTTGCTTATGACTCTCATGATGACCTCAGGCAGCCCCTCCTGTCCAGTGGGGAAAATGGGATTACTCAGCCTTCAAGAAGGAGCTCGAAGACGAGGCAGTTCACAAGGACTGTGGACGGGCTGATGGTTTTCTAGAAGACAAATGTCAGATGTAGAAGTTTCCTAGATGCCATGCCATAATCAATCCCAGCTGCTCTAAATTCAGCGAGCCAAACTCAGTCATCGGAAAGGCGTTGGGAAGAGCAAAGCAGGGGCATGTCCAGAGACCATGCTGACTTGTTATCCGAGAGGTCACTATAGCAGGACTCCTAAATATTCCATGCAGAAAGGACCTCAGATTTTCCTTTGATCTTACAGGATCTTATCTTGTATCTCATTAGACAAAAGCTGTTCCTGTTGGCTGATGTTTCTGAATTTATTGATGTTTTAATTTCTGGATTTCTTAACTTTGTGAAAAATTGAGGTTCTACTTTGCAATTTGGACAATCTAAGATTTCCACCATTCCTCCTATGGGTGTTTTTTGAAATTCCAGCACTATTCAAACATTCTTTAAGAATAATCTGAGGAAGATATGGTTTACGGTTTACTTAGCACAATGTTTTCAGCTGAAGATAATTTTCCTCCCCACGGAACATTTGATAAGATGTGAAGACATTTTTAATTCTAACAACTATGGGGGCTATTACTGACATCTAGTGGGTAGAGGCCAGAGATGCTGCTAAATATCCTAAAAGGCACAGGACAACCCCCACAACAAGGAATTACGAGGCCCAAAAGTCAATAATGTCGCTGTTAAGAAGTTTTGCACTAACATAATGGCAAAAGCCTTGGTTTAATCAATGGCAAAAGCTCAAGTTTAACCACAGATTAAAAATTCCCTCATATCATGATGCAGGAGGCAAAGAAAAAAGCAGGCTAATTATTTCAATGTTGACTAATAAGAAATCTCTGGAAAGAAGTGTTGAAGAAACCACTTTTGTGACAAGATTAGGCAAGCCAAAAAATACATGTGGCCTTACAGTTGGCCATTAACATAATTTGGAACAGCAAATTCCAGGGATAACTCGGGAAAAAAAATTAATACTCAGATTTTCCCCTCGTGACATATTTTAGCTGATTTAAGGACCCCCAAGTCCCCAACGTGTTAATTTCCAGAAAACCTGAAGGAGTTAAGAGAAACATCAGCTGTGAGTTGCTCTTAAGCCATAGTTGAAAGGAGATCTTGAAACATATTTTTCATTCATTTTCTCTCTGTCTCTCTCCTATGTGGGAAACATGGCATGCACAATTGGCGCCTATATTATCCTTTGGCCAATACTTTATCCCAGTTGCCTTAGCAACTGTCAATATTTGTCTGGTACATCGCAGCCCCAATTGGCTGATGTCTGGTTCAGCATCTACTGGTAAAGTTTAGGGAAGAGAGACACCTAGTGGCCTAAATTAACTGAGCACTGAAAACCTGCTGCTGCTGCATTTTATTTTCACTTGAAAAACGTTTATTAATTTTAAATCCTATCCTCTTTCAAAGATCAACAATCCCCACAATTACAGTTATAAAAGCAGAAAAGAACAGGTATTGGAATACTCACTTCACTTTTCTGTAAAGTAAGCCAACGTTCTGTAAATTTATCAAACGGTAAATATTTTAGGCTTTGTGGGCCATATGGTCTCTGTTGCAACTACTCAACTCTGCCATTATAGCATGAAAGCAGCATTAGGCTATGTATAAACAAGTGAGTATAGCTGTATTACAATAAAATTTTATTTACAGATGCTGGCAGAAGACCAGATTTGGCCCACAGTTTGCCAACCCCTGCAAAAGAAAAGAGAATCTATATGCTCTTTCAGTCTACTCATGTAACTGCCCCCTCCATTCCACCAAATTTCAGGAGGCTTCAAAGAATCAATGCAAAAAAAGAAACAACATCAACATTTGGTCAATAACATTTGTACCATGAATTAGTGTCTGTGTACTATGTTCCAGGCATTGTTCTAAATACCAGAGTAACAACAAGGTACAAGACAAGTAAAAAATCTCTGTCATTGTAGAGCTTGTATTTACAGTCAGAAATATAATATGTAAATAAAATATTCTATTAGCCAAATGAGAGCAAGTACTACGCAAAAATTTCAATGGGAGAATCAGGACAGGAAATACTGAATTGAGGAAGTGTTATAGGTTGAACTGTGTCCCCCAGAAAGTTACGTTGAAATCCTAACCCTTAGTACCTGTGAATGTGAGCGTATTTGGAGATAATCTTCGCAGATGTAATTAAGTTAAGATAAGGCCATTAGGGTGGGCTCTACTCCAATATGACCAGTGTCCGAAATGCCATGTGAAGACAGAGATACACCGGGAGAACCCCAAGTTATGACAGAAAAATAGTTTGAAGTGATACAGCTGCAAGCTAAGGAATGCTAAGGATTGCTGGTCACCACCAGCACTAGGACCCAAAGTCTCACAGGAAGCGCGACCCTCATGACAGCTTGGTTTAGACATCTAGCCTCTAGAACTGTGAAGGAATATATTTCTGTTCTTTTAAGACACACAGTTTGCAGCAGCCCTGTGTACTCATACAGGAAGAAAGAGAACTGCCATTGGGGAAAGGGTGATAAGGAAAAGCTTCGCTGTAAAAGCGAAGGAGCTACTCACAGGGCTAACTGTGTGAAAGTAACCCCAGAACAAGAAACAGCAAGTGGTAAGGCCCTGAGGCAGAGGAGATCACAGGAGTGCCCTTGTGCCTGGGGCAGAGTCGCAATGGGAAGAAAAGGAGCTGACAACATCAGAGAGGGAGAAGGAACAGGAAGATAATGGGGCTGTGGGTCGCCACATGGAATCTGCTTTGTATACTGAGTGAGATAGGATGTTAAAGGATTTTCAGCAGAAGAGTGACATATAATATGGCTTATTTGTGAAAAGGGGTTGCTCTGGCTGCTCAATTGAGAATCTGTCCTGTGGAAGTAGGGAGGCTTATTAGGAGGGTACTGTAATAATCCCAGTGAGAGATACATGTAGAAGTAGTGGAGGTGGTGAGAAGTACAGGATTTGCTGTTAGAACAGATAGGATCTGATGACAGAGAAAGCAAGCAAAGGTCAAAGATGATTTCAAGGTTTTTGCAAAATGTAGTCCATACAAATGATGGGAAAAAACTGGAGTAAGAGCAAATTTTTTGTTGTGGGGAGTATGCTAAGAGTTCACTTTCGAATTGTGACTGCTATTAGATCAATAGATAGTTGACAAGTCTAGAGTTCAGGGGGAAATGCTAGGATAAAAATTTAAATGTAGGTGAAATTAATACATAAATGGTGTTTAAAGCCATGAGACCAGATGAGATTAACAAGACAAAGAGTAGAGATGGGTAGAGGAGAAGAGAGTTCAAATGATGGAACCCTAGTTCACTTCAACCCTCACTAACTAGGGAGATGAGGAAGAACTAGTTAAGGAGACTCAGAAGAAGCTGCTAGAAGGATAAGAGCAGTACCAACATGTGAGATCCTGGGAAAGAAGTGAAAACGACGGATGTGAGAAGATGTGTCAAATACCAGTAGCTTCAGCACGATGAGCAAGGAGAACTGCTGGATTTAGCTGCATTCATCAGTGTGGAGATCATAAACAGGGCAAGCATATGATTTATCATCCAAATCAAGACACTCTGAGAGTGAAAAATTGCTCCTGGAGAATGGGCAGAGGCCAGGACTCCGTCCATATGCACTGAGATGTGCAGTCACCCGAGTTGTGTTGACAAAAGCATTCGATGGATGCGATGGGGCGAACCCCTCGATGGACTGAGTTCAACAGAGAATGGGTGCAGGTTAAATTAGAGACAGCGGTTCCAGACCACATCTCAAGGCGTTTGTCATAAAAGGAAGGAAATAGAATTATACAGGGTAAAAAGGTGGGTTTTTAAAAACTTTTAATACAAAGGACACTGTAAAACTTTGGTGTGCTGATGAAAATGATCTAAGCAGAGGGGGAAGAATGCCTGAAACAGGGACAGGAAGGAAGAGAATTGCTGGAGCCATGGGATCTAAGGCACAGACAGGAGATTGCTCTTAAATATATTCATATAGACGTTTTATCCATAATAACGAAAGGCAAGGCAGAGAAATAGGACTAATTTCAGGTACATGGATATATAGTGTGGTGGGAACTTATAGAACTTGTCCTATTGCTGCTTAAAATTTTTGACCCTGATGAGAGTGAGCTGGAAGAAAGGAGGAGGAGCTGGACGTGCAGTTGGTAGACTAGGGTAATACGATAGGACTTGTGGGCAGCACTGAGCTGGTTGGGTTGGAAAATGTAGTCCATATGAATGATGGGAAAAAACTGGAGTAAGAGCAATCTTACTCCATAATCTATTGGCATTGGAGGCATGGTCGGCCCAACTGAAGGCCACCCATCAACTGTATGTGAAAAAGCACTGATTTCCCAAGGAATATCCGAAATCGAAGTAATATTAAATAAAAGCGGAATGAATGTTGAGAGAAGCCCAACAGGCCACAGGTTCCTCCATTTATTATCAGTGTGACTTTGAATGAATTGATTAACCTCTTTGAGGCTCTGTACCCTCACACTTGAAAATGTGTAGACCATAATACCTACCTCATCAATGAATGAGATAGTGTATGTACAAACATCAACACTGTTTGCAATAACATCTTTTGAATTTGAAAGATTCTGAATTCTATAGAATTAGGCAATCTTTCAAATTCAAAAGACCTTATTGAAAACAATATCTGATGTTATGATAACAACATCAAATTATGATTAATTCATAGTCAAATTATAAAATCATGTTATGATAATAGTTATGATCATTATCATTATTATTATTATTAGGCCAAAACATTAGACCACTCTCTATAGGCTGAGTCTTTGACCTCAAATTTATTAATGTCAGAGAAACGTGTGAGAAACATTCATAAAACATTTGCATTCTGTGAGAAAGCTGAATTTTTAAGTAAACATAGAATATAATTCTTTTATTAATCCGAGGCCGGTGTGAGGGAAATGACTGCCATTTCTACTAAGAGAAGTGTTCACATTTAAAATAGAGGGCTAAAGTATACGACCTCCAAGAGTCTTTCCAACTCTAAGCTTCTATATTCAAGTCTACTCAGGTTTATTCAGATCAATGGCTTATCAGTTCTACGCAAATTACTCTCTGGATCCAGCACTGCTGTAACTCAAAGTCACCAGACTCTTCTTGTCTGCAGATGCAAATAAAGTGACCATTATGTCTTCAATCAGAGTTTTTGTTCTTGACCTCTAGCTACTTCTGTGGAACCCCACAACACACCCTGCCTATCACTCCCTTGAGCATTTTGAGAATACTCCAAAATAAACATTCACATGTCCTCACATTCAATCTGTTAGCTACTGATATCATTTGAAAGTCGTCTCTATTTTTTTTTTCTGGCCCTGATTTCTGAAGTCAGTAATCATCCATAAAATTTGTTAAGATAGGTTTTCCATCGTCATTGTCAACGACCCATGCTGAGAATGCCAATATCCAAGAGAGCTGTCTCTGGAAGCTTCCAGCGCTGACCAGGTTTGAAGTGTCAGATAGGTGCTGGGCTCTGAGCAGAGGTGGGGAGAAATGCTGAAATTGAAATCCCTTCATTTATTCATTCATTCATTCAAAATTAATTGAGTGCCTGCTGTATACAGTCTTGGGGTTTAGTGCTTAAGAGTAAGGACTTTGGTGTCTGACAGCTGGGTTCAATTCCTACTCTTCCACTTACAAGCTATGTGATTTTGGTCAAGTCCCTTACCCTCTCTGAACCTCAGTTTACTTTCCTGTAGAATGAGGATCATAATAGACCTGTCTCATAGAGCTGCTATGAGAATTATATGAGATAACATATGTAATGTAGAAACCTGGATAAAATATAGCAGTTTTCATCCTCACCTAGGGTTCCAGACTTTAGTGTAGCTCTAGAGACACAGATTTGCATCACATCTGCTGCATTTGGTTGCTTTGAATGGCCAGCGTGCCATTCAAGGACCAGAATGAAAACAATCATAGGTGTCTATTGCAGATTTGAGAGTTAACTCTGGACCAGTGTCCTTTCCATTCACTTCAAACCGTTTCACACACTGGCTTCAGAAAGTCTATGCGTTGTTTGGCTTTATACTCTGGCCCCTTTGCCTAAACACATTTTGGGGAATGATGAAATGGTTAATTTTTTCTTTAGTTCTCTTATCTTTACCAGTTCCAAAATATAGTTTGAGTGGTCGCTTAACTGTCTCCCCACGGCCTCCACCCTGGTTCATGGCACAAGCAACTCTTGCCTAGACAACTTCAAAAGCTTTCTCGTTCATCTTCCCATTTCCTCTCTAACCCCACTCTCTTGTTTTCACAGCAAAGCAAGTGAATAGCGCATTCAGCAGCTCATCCTTGTATTTCTTGAAAATCCAAATTCATTA
Source organism: Pteropus vampyrus (assembly GCF_000151845.1). NCBI lineage: Eukaryota > Metazoa > Chordata > Mammalia > Chiroptera > Pteropodidae > Pteropus > Pteropus vampyrus. The sequence goes on from NW_011888835.1 coordinate 7,849,575, forward strand.
CCCTAGGGTGGAGAAGATAAATAATCTCTTTATCTACTGAAGTCTGTTCTCCTCTTCTATAGTAACAGAGTTGTAGCACAGAAGCGGCTAACTAGTCTTGCACCTGCTTGTAGTCCTGTGTGTTAGTTATCTATTGCAGGATAACAAATTATCCCCAAACACAGTGGCTTAAAGCAATACATATTCCTTATTGCACTATTTCTGTGGATTAGAAATTAAGGGACAGCTCGACAGGGGGTTCTGTCTAAGGGTCCTTCATGAGTTTACAGTCAAAATGTTGGACAGGGTTGCAGTCACCTCAAGGTTTGATTGGGACTGAAAAAATTCTCTTCCAGTCTCACTAACGGGGCTGTTGGCAGACCTCAGTTCCTTGCCGCCTGATGACCAAGGGATTTATTTCTTTGCCAAGTAGATCTCTTTATAGGTGAGTGTCCTCATGACAATGACAACCAGCTTCACCCAGAATGAATGATCTAAGAGAGGTACTGCAGGAATCCACAGTACCTTTTATGACCCAGTCTTTGAAGTCACAAAATAATTTCCATTCTTTTTATTCATTAGACATGAATCACTAAATCAACCACATTAAAGAATGGGAAGTTCCTCCACATATATAGAACCACTATAGACCTCAATCTCTCTTGAGCTCATACTTCCAAATGCCTAGTAAAATCTCTCTCAACCCGTGTCGTAGATGTTTCACATTGAACTTATGTGCAAACGAACTCGCTATCTTTATTATCATCGACCCTTACCGCAGTCTGCTTCTCTCCTTATGTTTTTTCTCTTCGTTAATAGTGTTTTATCCAGGCAAACAGGCAATATTTTTCAACCTCTCATTCTTCTCATTTCCTACATCTAGTTGATCATCAAGTTTGTTTAAGTGTATCACAAAGTCTCGAGAGTTTTTCCTGCTCTTTATTTCTATTGCAACGTTCTGGATAGGCACCTCACAATTTTTCTCCTGTGCAGCTTTCTTTATTATAATAGTCTTGTACTACTAATGCCCCCTCCAGTCTTTCTGCCACTAATAGCAGAGATCTCTTTTAAAACCAAAATCTAATCACTGTCCAGATTAGAATATCTCTCTGAACACCCATTTCCAACACACGAACCCAAATTCCTTATATTACACCCACATCTTTGCATTGTCTGAATCTTATACTCATGTCCTTCTAATTTTTTTCTGCCAAAGCCCCACATGGAGCCCATGCTCAAGCTATTACCAGAAAGTGCCTGAGCAGACCACATGTCTTTCACTCCTCCAAGCTTTGGGACCATGCCCTTCACCCCCCTCCTACCATCTTACCTAACAGTTGCATATTCACCCTTCACAGTATAAATTGAAGACTACTTCCTCTTTACCCCATCCTTGACCTATTCTCTCTCCTCTCTTTAGATTTTGCACAAACCCATATCATTGCATTTATCCTCGTGAGTAATCATTTTTTGTTTATATGTCTGTATCCCCAGAATATTCTGAACTCTTTGGGAGCAGAGATCATGAGTAAGTCAATTTTCTGCCTGTCAGACAGTGATGTCAATACCTTGGCAGGAAAATAAAAGATTTTAGTATGTATAAATGTTTTTTAAAAGGGAAAGGTGTTTCTTTTTTTTCTTCAGCCAATATTATATTCTTTTATGAGGGATTTTGGAATGTTTCATGAGGAAAGTGAAACTTTCTTGGATTTCTGCATGGGCAACTTTCACTTAAAAAATATCGCCGTCTCTGTATTTTGGAATACCCAGCACACTCATGTGTTGAATACCAACCACCTCCATTCTGTTCTTTGCTCTGGCAGAAAATGACCACTAGGGAGCATCATAGTTAAATATACTCTGTACAATTTCAAGAGATTGACTTAAAGGCAAAAGTAAATTTTGAAAGGAAAACGCTCTCTTAGGTCTCATATCTGTTTAGCTATTTAGGATCTTTCAAAGAAAATTACAGCGTAAACTTCCTAACCCTCATCTCCATTCTTCATATCTCTCAGAAACCCTTCCACAAATAGTTATATTTGAAATATTTGCAAAGAAGAAACCTTAACTTTTCATTTTCCCTCTAACATTAGCCAATTCCTCATTAAACAAACATTATCTCCAAATCGTTAACTATATGTAAACCAGTTTGATAAAAAGTATGGAAGACAGAAAATTTTCAACCAACATTTGTTAGAAGTTGGGCATTGTATTGATGTGTAATGATATAGGAAAAGGTGGTATATATCTACCTTTAATCTGTTTATAACTTAAGGTAATAAAAGATAGGTAACTTCTTACATTTTAAATAGGTCATATTACAAAAAAATATATGCACAAATAAAACAGCAAAAAAGGAATTTAGAAATAACTGAGTCGAATCCATTAGCCGGGCTTAGGGGAAGAAAAACCCAATTTAGGAAGAGCATATACAAAGAAATTTAAAAGAACATGAAATGAATTTCTGAGAAAAAAAAGTCCTACATAAAAATGGAAGAAGAAAAGGAAATCTCCAAACTCTCCTTTGAAAAAATTTTTTAAACAGAAATGAGGGATAACTTCAAGTGGTTGAGGTACAAGCAAGCAAAGGTAAAAGTACAGGTTGCCTTAAGGATATGCCTTCAAAGAAAATCAGACCCTGGGAATTCCCACAAATTAAATAAACCACTATGAGCTCATAATCAAAGGTCACCAAATACACAAGATAAGCCGCCATGAATGAAAGTCACTGGAAACAACAAACGATTTAGATCCCCTAAGACCAGATCTCAGAACTATCAATCAGACCCAGAATATAAAACACTAGATATAAACCATTTGAATAAATTAAAGCTGGGATAAAAATTAAGCAAGGAAAAAAATAGTAAACAGATATTTTAAGGTTCATTCATCGAGAAAACATACTTCAAAATGCATGTGCCCTTAGTATTAAAGCTTCAAGTACTCATGAAGCAAAAATTGAAAAAATTAAACTGAGAAACAGACAGATTCACAATCACAGTTGGAGGGTTTAACATACCTCTCTCAATATTTGAAATGAGTATCTGAAAAAATATCAATGAAGATATAGAAGATTTGAACAATTTGCTAACTTAATCTTATTTTCATTTACAGAGGAACACAGCAAATAGCTGTAGAATCCACGTTCTTTCAAGGGTACATGGGACATTAAGCAGAATTTCCTGTGTGGTAGATCGTGAAACAAGTCTTGATAAATATCAAAGAATTGTCATCTTATAGAGTGTATTTTATGACTAGATCACTCTTTGAACTCAAATCAACAACAACAAATATCTAAGAAATCCCAATATATTTGAAAATTTAGCAAAATGACTCTATATAACCCATAGAACAAATCCCAAAGGAAATTAGAAAAACTGCAAACCTGATCATAAAAACACAGCATATTAAAACTGTGGGATACAGCTAAAGCATTTCTTAAAGGGAAATGCATAGAATTACTTGAAAAGTAGTGTGGCACCTACACTTCAAACATTCATGCCTCCCAATAGTTATGTTTTTTATGTAATCCTCTCTAACACCAAATTAGAGCTGACTCTGTGTGACCAACTGCAAACAACAGAAGTGACAATAAATGACTTCCCAAGATAGGTAATAAAAGGCATGTAGCTTCCAGTTTGGCCACCTGGATTATTTACTCTTGGGAAAACCAGTCCCATGGTCTTGGAGACATTCCAATAGTCACTTGGAAAGGCACACACGCAGAGAACCCAGAGCCGGTTGCCAGCAGGTAGCACTAACTGGCCAGCCATGTAAGTAGCAAGTTGGAAGTGAATCCTTCTGCCCCGGTCAAGCCTTCTACAGTTCAGCCGATGTCTCACTGCAACCACATAAGAAACTCCAATTTAGGGCTTCCTAGCTGAGCCCTTCCTAAATTCCTTACCCACAGACTCCATGAGCATAATAAATGGTTGTTTTATTCCATTAAGTTTTGAAGGTAGACTATTTTTTATACAGACTTACCAAAACTCTGATATTCAGTGAAACTTTCTTTGAAAATGAAGGCAAAATAAAAATAGTCCCAGATGAACAAAAACTAAAAGACTGCATTACTAGTCAACTGACAAGAAACATTAATGGCAGTTTTTCAGACCAAAAACAAATGACCCCAGACAGTAATTCAAATTCACATGAAAAACAGATTGCTAATAAGAGTAATTGTGTAATTACCAAAGATAGTATGAGTGCACATTTCTTCTCTTTACTGGTTTATATAACAATTGAATAAAACCATATGTATGTAATTGCTTTGTTGGGCCTATAATATGTAGAAATGTAATATATTTGACAATAACAGGACAAAGGAGGAAGGTGGGATCAAAACTGTATTGGAGAAAGAAGACAATACTAGATGAAAACACGAAATCACAAGAACAAGTGAAAAGAATAGAAAATGGTAAATAAGAAGGTTAATATAACAAACTCTATAAACATTTAATTGCTCTTTCTTTCCTATTTCTTTAATAGACACAAATTATAAAGTAATCATTATAACAATGTACTCTAGGTTTGTAACATATAGATGTAATCTCTATAACACTAACAGCAAAAAAAAAGAAGAAGAAATAGAACTATAGAGGACTAACAATTTTATATCTCATTGGAATTAAGTCAGTATAAAACTAAAGCAGCTTCTGACAGGTTAAGACATATATGGTAACTCTTAGAGCAACAACAAAAACAATAACTCAAAAAATACATAGTAAAAAAAAGTGTTTGACTACATACTGTAAAGATAAAAACTATACATAAACACAATATTCCAGTTGAAAAATTTGTTTTTTACAGGGATATAGATAACCATTCTCTAACTACTTTACATGTTCACCATATTGGAAAATTTAGTACATAAATTGCAGATAATGAGAGCCAGGTTTCTCACTGTCAGAGAAAGAAGCTACAAATAAGCAAAAAGAAGTTGCTGGAATGAAGCCTGTGGTGCTGCTGGATTGGAGTCAGAGTCATCAGTGTGACCTCATGTTTATTCTAATGTGTGTGTTTATATTAGAATTTGTTTGTCTAACTATATTTATTCACATACGGACAGATAGATACAGAACTAAATACAGATACAGGTTAGTAAAAATACATGTACTCCCGAGATATTAATATAAGGAAAAGCTGGGTGTAAGGTTTATTATAACTCTCTATAATATTTTGCCACTTTTCTGTAAGTCTAAATTATTTCAAAATAAAAAATCTAAAAGAACAAATTATGTAAACTTACAATAAGTTACATTAAAATAAGAAAAGAAAAATAATGAACCACTGACAGATGCAAAAACATGACGAATCTTTAAAAATATATATATGCTAAACAAAAGAAGCTAGACCTAACTATACATATTGTATAATTCTATGTATTCGAACTTGAAGAACAGGCAAAAGTAATGGTGACAGAAATCTGATCGGTGAGTGCTCCTGGATAGGGAGAAAATGACTGCAGAAGGCTATAATGGGACTTTCTGAGTTCGTGAAAATATCCCACATCTAAACAAGGGGGGTGAGATGGTTACATGGGCACTTACTTTTGTAAAATCTCATCGAACTGCACTTTAAAAGGCTTATTTATTGTATGGGAATTATATCTTAATAAAGTTGCTTTAAAGAAAAAGATAAGCAAGTAGAAACGTGAATAGAAAAGTATTTGTAAAATATATGGGGAATAAATAAAATTACACTAACTTGGTTAAGGAAAAGACCGAAGAACAGGCTCAGGTCTGTTTCAAGCTTTGAAACTATTCTTAACCCCCAGGCTGACCCTAAATTTCTGAGCACTGAAATATTCTAAATTTCCAGGAAACAAGGGTGAAAGCAGGCTGTTCCTACACCCCCAGCCAGTTCTGGACTTCATGTGGATTGAGATGAATTAACAACTATTAAAGAGCTAATAAATGGTCGGTACTCATGGCACCAGCAACATGCAAAGCTCACTTTGAAGTTTGTGCCATTTCCTTCCTTTGCTTGGAAGCAACCAGGGCCAAATCCTGCCGTGTTGTCCAAAGAGCCTGTTAAGCTGACCTGCAATGGAACTGGGCAGTACATCCAAAGAGTTAATCCAAGCACAGCCTGGCGTCGCCATCACCCACACCTCCAGCCCCAAACGAGCATCCCCGGGGGAGCTGCCTGGTCCCCTAAGCCTCTGACAGGAAAAATCTAGCTGTGAAAACAAAACAAACAAACAAAAAAATGGAGAGAAGATATGGAAAAAGTTGACTCTGAGACCTTTTACCGGGGCCATTAGCATTGCAGGAGTAGAATGGGGAAGAGGTGAATCTGAGAAAGAGAAAGAAACCTGGGTTTAGATGCTCAGAGGGGCCAGAAATCTGGAAAAGGCATTCTTGGGAAGCTTATTTAAACCATCTGGGATTTATTTTCCTCATCATAAAATGAACTCACATCATGTTAGTAGCTCTGCCTGGAGGTCAAAGGGCATAATGAAGTAAAAGGCTAGATTTTCCCTGCCTCCTAATCCAGGGGTTGGATTTAATTGAGTTTGATCCATACATCTATCTTGGATCGATAATTTCATTTTCTGTTTGCATTATTGATATCATTGTTTCTCAAAGTACTCCACCCTCGCTTGCATCAAACTTTCCCAAGAACTTATTAAAATAGACAATTCCTAGAATCCCCCACAGACTCCCTAAAGAATCTCGGAGGGTGACACAGAGAAATGTTTCTTTTAAAAATATATTGTTTTAACAACAAGATACTACTACGCACTCACTAGAATGGCCAAAATCCAGGACACTGAAAACTCCAAATGCTGGCGAGTATGCGGCGTAACCACAATTCCCATGCATTGTGGGTAAGAATGCAAAATGGTACAGTCACTTTGGAAGAATGTGGGGATTGTTTTTACAAAATTAAAAATATTCTTGCCATAGCTTACCATATGATCCAGCAATCATACTCACTGGTATTTACCTAAAGAAGTCTGAAATTTATATCCACACAAAAACCTGCACATGAATGTTTATAGCAGTTTTATTAGTAATTGCCCAACTGTGGAAGCAACCAAGATGTCATTTAGTAGGTGAATGGATCAGAGATGTGGTACAGCCAGACAATGGGACATGATTGGCATATTATTCAGTACTAAAAACAGAATAAAATTAATTAAGTTAAATTAATGGGCTATCAAGCCATGTAAAGACACAGAGGAAACTTAAATGCATATTACTAATTGAAAGAGACCAGTCTGAAAAGGCTACATACTATATGATTTCAACTGTATGACATTCTGGAAACTGCAAAACTATGGAGACAGTAAAAGATCACTGGTTGCCAGGGGTAAAAAGAGAGAAAGAAGTGAATAGGCAGAGCATAGAGGATGTTTAGGGCAGCGCGACAATACTGTGTATGATACCATAAGGATGGACATTTTATTATACACTTGTCCAAATCCATAGAATGTACAACACCAAGATTGAACCCTAACGTAAACTACCAATGTTAAGTGATTATGATGTGTTGATGTAGGTTCATCTATTGTAACAAAGGTACCACTCTGGTGGGGGATGTTGATAATGGAAGAAATTGTGCATATGTGTAAATTTCTGTACCTTTCCCTTAATTTAAACAGCTCAAAAAATTGTTAATAAATATATCCATTGTGTCTTTATTTTGGAATGATCACAAACTTATAGAAAAATAGCAAATATAGCACAAAGACCTTTTTAATGAACCATATAAGACTCAGTTGCAAATATGATGCTCCAACCTCCTAGTATGTATATCTACAAACAGAAATATCTCCTACATAACCGCTATGCAAACATCGCAATCAGAAAGTTAACACGGACACATTTCTATCATCAGTCTTCAGGTCTCATTTAACTTTTACAGTTGTCCCAGTAACATCCTCTGCACAGAATGGAATCGCATATTGCATTTAGTTATCTAGTCTCTCGAGACCCCTTCTTTACAGTTTCTCCGCTTTTCTCTTGGCTTTCACGACCTCAATTTTTTGGAGGATTACAGATAAGTTATTTTGTATAATACCCCTCAATTTAGGTCTGTCCAATAAGGTATCCTCACGATGAGATTCAAGTTATCCACCTTGGGCAAGGATATCAACAGATGTGACGCTGAGATTTTTTTCATCGCATCTCATTGAGTAGTGTATGATTTCAATTCGCCCCATACTGATCATATTCTCTTTATCACCTATTTGTGATGGTGTCTCCTAGGCTTCTCTACTGTTAAGTAATTCTTTTTCCTTTGAAATTAATAAATGTTTGGGGGAAAGTGGCTTGAAACTATGTAAATATCCCATTCCTCATCAAACTTCCAATTTCTTCATATATTTATTTATATCTAGTTTTTTTAACCCAAATTTATACGTTATCACCTATTTATACCAATGTATTCACTGCATCCTTATTTCCCAGTAGGAAGCACTTCAAACTGGCTGCTTCATCTCTTTGACAAGACTCCATCCTTGATTAAGTATTTCCTTGCTGCCTTGCAGAGAATGTTCTAATTCATGTTCCATTTTCCCTGCACCAGACTTGGAATCAGCCAATTTTTCAAGGATCCTTGGTTCTTTTTAGTGCAGAACAATATTTAGAAACCAAGATATGGGTGTTAGGTATGCTTCCTGCTCGAGGAATCTCTCTGTTTCCGGGAACTTCGCGGTGGACCGAGATGGGGGATATCTGTGCATCCACATGCATTTACAACCATATTACAATGTTATTTCTGTAAACCTATACATTGAAAACTATGAGATCATAGTTATACTTCCAATTCCAGATCAACACCATCACATTTATTTGGATATTTTTCTTTTCCGTATTAATAAGTTCCTTTTCTGACAGAGAGAAATTTTGCTCCCATTCTCTTTAATATATTTACTGACACGATCAATCCCAGTTTATATAACAAATCTCCCATCTTTTCAGCCACCCTCCCTCCCATAAAGATGCCCTCCTATCCACTTAGGCATAGACACTAACCCCAGGCCACACACCCATTCAGACACCTTCTTCATCCCATTGAGTTCTGATTTCCAATTAGGCTGCCCTCATCCAAGTGGGTTCCCCTCTCACCCTGAGTTCCCATTGGTCACTCAACCTTCATATGACCTCCATTCTCTGCCCCATTTGTGGACACCCTCCTTGACTCACTCAGCCTTCAATACTGTATCTCTCTGCACAGATGATGTCCCTTTATCTTGCTTGGCCTCTGGGAACCACATTTTGATAAAAACTTCATTAAGATTTCAGTTTCCAGCCTCAGTTAGGCAAGGGCCAGGATGGGGAGAAGGTAAAAGAGGGGTTTTGGAATTTGCAGCAGTTGAAACCTTTTAGCATAAAATCAACCCAAACAAAGTTCTAGCTTATGCGAATGCCAGCTATAAAAAATCATGATGGAGATTCATAAATCGGCTCTCCATCCCTGAGCAAGTCCCGAGCTTCCCCACTTTCTTCTTTCTTTAGACAAACCTGGTCACTTAGAAAAATGGGATGTAAAATTGCATTTCAATTTTCAGTTTAACTAAAATGATCATGGCAGCCAAGGGTACATTTACTGCTGCCCTTATCAAGTTGTCAGTAGCTTGGGCCCAAGCTTCCCACTGCATTCATTGACTTTATGCCTTTGAGAAAAAAAGAAAATTCTTGGTATTCTTATAATTAACTTTACATAGGTCCTGTTCGTTTTCGGTTCATAGGTAGCAATCCTGTGTGTGGAAGTGTTAGAGTGGAGTCCGCCTGCCCCTGGTCCTCATAAGCCACTCCTGGCCAGTACCGCAACCAGAGAAATTGCCTAATGATGCCAGTAAATATGTCAAAAGAACCAAAGAGGGTAAGAAGCAGGAGCTGAGAGAAAAGCAAAAGCAAGATGACCAAAACACTAGAAGGACAATAGACTGCGGATGGAGCCTGTAGCTAGAACATCTGGTCACCCATCTTGGGCCATTCACTGTATCCGTCATGCTCCCCTCAGCAGCTGAGGCACCCCATCCATACTCTCTCTCTTTTGTGTCAATATACAAGCATTTCTAAGCCTCTTCCAGGTTCAAAAAATCCCTCTCTTCAGCATTATGGTCCTTTCATTATCATCCTTTATCTCCTAGCCCCTTCACAGCCAGACTACTTTCAAAAACAGTATTCAATACTTACTTTTTCCACTTTCTTCACCTCCATTCACTTTTCTGAGTGTTCAGCCAGCTTCTTCCCCCACCGTTCCCGAAGCTGCAGCTGCCAAGATCAACGATGACCATCCTGTTACTAAATCCAATAGACAAATATTTATCAATCTCTACATATTAGCCTTTTCAACAGCATTTGGCTCTGCCTACCACTTCCTTCTTCCTAAGTCTCTCGGCAACCGGTTAGCAGAGCATCTCTCCCTCCCGGCTTTCCTGCTGCCTCTACGGCCACTTCTCTTTCATTGCCTTCACTTTTAACTCCCATGCCCTGGTGGGTTCAACCTCACCAGGGTTCAATCTTCCCTCCTCTCTACACACACTCACTCCCCTGTCTTTATTAAATGCAGCCAAGGAACCCAATCTAGATCTCATCCTTGGAGATTGGCGTCTCACTCCCGAAACCCGATTCTCTGTCTAAAACTGTCAGTGACACCTCTGCCTTTCCTTCCAAACTCATCACATTCAAAACAGAACACCTTAGCTTCGAACTCAAAACCTACTCCTCCAGCACCCCTTTCCTTCTTTTTGGGCACCATCAACTCAGTCCCCCAAGTCAAAAATCTGTACTCATCACTCTCCCTCACCCTTCTCATCAAGTCCCACTGAGGCACCTCCTAAGTAGCACTTTAATCTCTCTTCTGTATTTCTGCTGCCACTTGTATAATTCAAACATCATCTCTCAAATCACTGAAAGAACCTCTGAGCAAACACCACACTTGCCCTGTTTGGGGCCTTTTTCCGTTAGCATGGCCTTTCTAAACCTGAAATCTGACTATGTTAATCCTCTGCTAAAGCTTACTCAAAAACATCCTACCTGAAGAATAAAGTATGAGACTTTAGTGGGACTGAAGGCCTTATGTGATCTGGCATCTACTTACTTCTCAGGCTTCATTCCTCAAGACTCCCAAACTTTTATGCAAGTGCCTTGCCCAGCACCCAAACCTCCTTCATCGTAATATTCATCAAAATGCTTCACAAGCTCTGTCCTTCCCATCTCTCTCTCCTTGAAGGCCACGAAATGATTTTCCACTGTCTGTATTAGACTCATATATGTCTTTTATTTTTTACTAAAACAATACTTTTAAAATGACACTTCAACTTAGTTGCCAACATCAAAAATCCAGAGATTTTCCTTAGTAAAAAATAATTCTGGATTTCTAACATCTCTTGAAAGATCAGGCTACACTGTTCCATCCTCCTGAATAGCAAGAATTTTTCTGGAGTCGATGCCTCTACTTAGAGGAGTCGATCTCCAAAATACTGCAGTCCTCACATAACCTGCTTCCTTCACTGACCTTACCTGCCCGGTCCCCTTGTAGTCATCTGACTTTGCAATCTCCCCCATGACCTGTGTGCTCCCTAGGAACAGGGGGTGGTATTTTGTTTTTCTATCCGTAGTGTGGCTTACTAATCTCACCTTGTTTTCTCCAGCTTGCCATGGTGAGCCCAGCAGAGCTCTCTGCATTTGATGGATACTAACTAAACAAATGCTGTTGATCATTTCCACCACCACTCTGTGAAAGTAACAGAGGCGACTTGCCTGGGGCTCTGTACGGGCTGGCCCAGTGGGAAATAGGGTGGAGCTGGGACCAGTTCAGAGAACTGTAAAGAAGAAAGGTGGCAAGCTAATGCATTCCTGCTACTGTGGCTCTGGGCATCCTGCTCCATTAACACGGAATTTGGTGAATGAAAAGTTGGCTCCCAGTTTCTAAACACAATCTGGAGAAGTGAAATATATATAACATTCCCCATTCCAAGGAGATGACATTTTTCTTTCTCTTTCTCTTTGGAGAACAGACCAAGTTTGAAGATCAGTTTCCTCAGAAAGCTGAATAAATATATATATATATATATATATATATATATATATATATTCGTTCCCTTTCAACTGGTGTGTGTGTGTGTATGTATGTATATATATATATATATATATATATATATATATATATATATATATATATATATATATCTGTTTCATATTGAATCTGGAACTGTGGCCTGTCTTATTTCATTGCCAACTTAGTCTCTATTATTAAAGGATAATACTCAGGCTGTGGCTTTCCGGAGCAGGGGAAAAAACTCTTGAGAATAACAGAATGCCAGTTGAAAGGGAACGAATGTTATTTCAGAGGTGTTCCACATCACTGACCATACAACCCAGGTGAGCACATGGTGCTCTGGGCCAGTCCCGTTGTGAATGAGCCAGCATTCCCCATATTTGTCTAAGGGGAGGCTCCCTCAGCCTTGAGGTACTGCTGCAATGGAGCCTTGATTCCCAAATGAGGACCACTCCTTGTCCATTTATCCCTGGTCAAACGGTCCAGGCAGAACTTATTTTTATACTTTTTATTATTTACCACACCCAACAAACACACAAAAACACACATTTTCTTTCTTTCCTTAGCTGAGAACATTGACAGTTTTAGATTTATGCTCTATCCTTGCAGAGTTACTTTTTGTTCTTTATTTTCCTTATGGTTCAGAGATAGAGATTTTGGATAACTATGGCACAGTTATTTCCATTTCAGGGCAATATTGTGTGAATGACATAAGCTTTGAGGTCAAAGAGAATTGTGTTCATATTCTGGTGCCAACACTTCCTGGGTGACCTAAGTCAAACCACTTACCCCTACATTCTGCCTGACTTATGATACATCAACTTCAAAGAAGATTATGCATTAGAAAGAATATCTATGTAATTATGGAATATGAAAAATATTTACAAGGCTATGTGAACATAAAATTTCCTTCATCCACAAAAGTAGCATTCACGAAATGGTTTTCAGTTTCCAAAGGTCCTTTACACAGATGTTACCTAAGTAAGATGATAGAGAATACCTCATAATGACCTTGTGAGGCTGATACGATCATGTCTTATTGTACAGATCAGGAACCCCAGACTGCCAACAGTTAGGTAACTTGCCGAGGGTCATAACACTTAGTAAATAACAGAATTAAGACGACATCTGGAACCCATGTGATAGTTTTCCTTTTAAAGATAGTTTTAAATGTCAAAAATAATATAACACCATTAGAGACAGTTTAGAAGATTCAGAGGAATTATCTCAAGCCCTGCACTGTTAAAAACAATAAATGGCAGTTTCCCCCACTTCCCGCCCACCCCATCTTACTCTGTGGAGTGGAAAACGATTCTGCTCTTCTCCCGCCATTGCCTAACAATGCCATCGTCCCAAGCCATTCTCTTCCTGTTGGACATCTACAAGATTTTATCTCGTTGTTATTAAGGAACCAATATTTACTTGAGTAAGTGATAATCACATAATAGGAGATGGATAAAGGCTCTATAAGTATGGCTTAGATTCCTTCATTACTCCTTAATTGTCAATTTATCACCCTCTACGCATCTGCGGGCTTAACATTTGTCCAGTTTTCTGACTTCGATGTGCTGCCTCTTACTCCATTGTAGTCGCACACATACAAGGCTATCATTCCTTGAAACAAGTTCTCATTTGGCGCCGTTCCATTTTTAGGTAGCAAAAAACTCAGAGCCTGTGGAGTCTAAGAAATGTGAGTTCAACCTTGAGTCTGTCACTTACTGATATTGTGACATTAGCAAGTCAGTTAATAGCTGCAATTCTCAGTTTGCATATGCAAATTGAGAGAGGATGATAATTAAAATTTGATCCTCAATGGATCAATTAGAAATTGTATTCAATGATATAACTTCTGTATCCTGAGTAAATCTCAAGGTTTGCTATTGCTCAGTCTCAACTAAATGTGGCCAAAAAAAAAAAAAAAAAGAGTTCAGTTATAAAAATCACTAAAATAATCTAATGTATAACTTTTATCACTTAGAGAAAATTTAGTAAATAATGCACGGTAAAACTTTTTTAAATCCCCTTTCTTTTCTACTATTCTCCCATCCTATAGTTGTTCCGAAACGTATGTTCTCTCTCGTTCTCTCTCGCTCTCTCTTTCTCTGCCATTTTGCTAGATTTTCTTTTCTTCATGTATGTTTCCCTTAGCACTTCATACGTAGGTTGGCCTAGCTTCACTGGTATTTTGAGTTTCACTTTCTGCCTGACCTATTCCTCAGATTCTCCACAACAAAGAAGAGCCTAAAAAATGACTCCTTTCCATTTCCTCCCACCCCTCCTGTCCAGTCTCTCTCTCTTCTTATTTTCCTAATTCTGTTTTTTAAAAAAATACAGAATCACTAGGATAGAGTGCAGTCTTCACTGGGCAGGGGATGTGGTGAAATTCATGAGTGCATATAAAATTCTGTACCTGAAGGGATAGATGGGGGAAAAGTTTGGAAAAAACTGGGGGACTTCCTAAACTTTAATGATCCACATTCTGAGTAGCAAATTGCGAACTCACCAACTCTGTCCCCGACTGCCTATCTTACGCAATTCGCTGCTCTGAGTGCTGTGTGACCCACAGCCCTCAGCTTCTTCCTGTTATCATCATATTTTAACTTTCTCCCTTCTTCACTGATCTCCTAATCTAGCCTCTCCCTAGAAGCCTAGAATCTCTCTTCCCTCAATTTTTCATTTCTCTTTCTTGTGAAACCCAAGGCCAAGATGCTCCTGGGTTTCATTTTTTTTTTCTTTCTTTTCTTTTCAATTGTGGTAACGTGTAACATGAGATCGCCCTCTTAACAAAATTTCAAGTGCATAGTTCGGTATTATTATCCACAAGCACAACATTGTACGGCAGATGCTAGGGCTTATTCATCTTCTATAATTGAAACGTTATTACCCATTGAGCAAAGACTCCCCATTTTCCCCTGCCCCAAACCCCGGCAAACAAAATCCCCTTTCCAACTCCAAGAAGGTGAACAATTTTGAAAACCGCCAACAACAAAAAAAAACCAAAAGGAAAACCAAAAAAGAAAGGGGAAAGAAAAAGGAAAAAAAAAAAAAAAGGAAAAACAATCAACCAAAAAAAAAAAAAAGGAGGAAGTCTCGCTATGTTCATCAACATGGTGAAACATTGAGGACATTATGCTGAGTGAAATAAGCCTGATTCCATTCTTATGGTTGGCCTTTGAGTGTGGAAACCTCCCTGAAAGGTCTTACTCATCTTCGTGTACCCAGTACATAGAAGGGGCTTAACACTGCGGGATGCGTATGTGACAGTGTGAATACATTTGGCTCTACTAAAATTCCTGCCACCATGTCTCTACTAGCTGCTGCCTGCTTGTTGACAATCCCTGTATCTATCCATAGCCAATTCCTCATTAAATCTCCACAGCAACGATTTCAAATCTTTGACACACCCCTCACACCCTATGCCATTTTCCCACCACTGTCACCCCTCTTTTAGTCAACACGGTGGCTCCTCTGAAGCTCCCTGGGGAAAACTACCTTTGCACATAATCACTTAAGTTATGTCTCACAATCCCCAGCTACTCCCAGGAGTAGCTGGGGATTTCTGCTGACAGGAACCTTTTCTGAATCATGCTATCATGATTAAGTCCATGCTTTTTCTTTTCAAATGTCTGAAACCTATTTTGAACTACATGAAATTGTTTTTAAACCCAGTGTTTTCTCACAGAAGTCTTTATTCCCTTTTCATATTACCAGCCTTCCAGAACTTCCTTATAAGAAATCAAAGAAAAGAAAAAAAAAAGAAAGAAAGATCCATGCAAATGTATCAACCAGTTTTAGTCTGAAAGTATTTGCTTCTAGAAGCCTATCAATTTCAAAACCAAGCTATTCTACATCAAGAAATCTCACACATTCTTTCTGGGCTATAGATAACCTGTACTTTCCCAACAAATTGTAGAAAGGTAGAGGTATGATGACATTCACAGAGGGGCACAGAGCTCAGTCTTTTAAACAAACACAAGACTGCCTTTTTTGGTGGTGAAAAGTACTTGCTAATAAAGCAAGTTTTCTGGGGCCATGTCAAAATGGAGGAGTTCTGAGGTGATTCAAGATAGGAAAAGGTATTTAGCCAATTTCTATAGGAATTACTGTCAAAAGACTCTAAGGAGAATTATTTTAGCTTGGGCCCTTTGTTAATTATCTGGGGTCTGGTTCTCTAAAAGGGAACTGGGGTAGCCAGTAAATGTGATTTATTGAAGGAGCACTCTTCAGAAGGAATCTGTAAAAAAAATAAAATAAAATAAAGCAAAGGAAGAAGGAAGAGGCCAAGAGAGAATTTCGAGGTAAGGTCTACTCTTGTCCTAACCCACAGAGGCCCTATGGGACATCAAAATAATTCCACATTAAAGCCAAGGTCAGTCTTTTGTACTCCCGTATCAATCAGTCATTGGCTCTAGTGGTACATACCCTCCTGGGCCAGGAGGCTCTCCCTGACTGAGAAGGGGCAAGCAGCTGTGAGCTGTTACCAGTGGAAACTCACAGAAACTGGGGATGGATGTGCAGAACAGAACCTAAGGTGTACTGATCACCTTTTGCCAACCACTGCACAAGGTGCTTTGCACATGTGGTCTTCTGTAATCTTCCTAACCCTCTTGTATCCCTATTCTGTAAATAAGGGAGCTGAGTGAGGCTCAGTAGGTTTAGGTAAATAGTCTAAGATAATTTAAGCAGCAGGAATAGCTAAGCTGACCTTCTGGAGAGTTTCAGAATCAATCTCTTCTCTAGATTTTAGGTTCCAACCCAGTTATTGGCAGTTCTCTGAGCAGGCAAAGATGAAACGATCCCTTAGGAATCAATTTTATCCTAACGCACATCTCAGAAGTAACTGAAATTTCCTGAGTTGAAGAGATGGGAGTGCCACAATCTCGAAGACGGGTGGGAATACTCCTGAATGAATATTTTGAGGCTGAAACCCTTTAAACCAGAAGTTTACAAAATTAGCCTGACTGCCCCCAGATGGACAGAAACTTAATGCCCATCAACAATAATTATATTAATGCTATCGACTAGTATCTGCATTCATTAGGGCTGCTATAATAAAATATCCTACACTGGGTGGCTTAAACACAACAGAAATTTTATCTCTCGCAATTCTGGAGGCTGGGAAGTCCAAGACGCAGGCATCAGCGGCTTCGGTGTCTAATGAGAGCCGCCTCCTAGTTCATAGACAGCTCTCTCCTTACTGTGTCCTCACAGTGAGCAAGAGAGCTCTCTGGGTTCTCTTTCATAAGGGCACTAATCTCATTCAGAAAGGCTTCCCCTCATGACCTAATCACCTCCCAAAGTCCCATCTGCAAATATCTCTATCACATTGGGGATTAAGTTTCAACATGTGGATTTTGGGGGAACACAAACATTGTCTATAGCAATTGACAAACCTTTATTGAGTGATTTCTATCAATCATCACTGCGCTAAGCCACCACATACAATATTTCCAGAATTCTCAGAGTCATCCTATAAGGTAGGTGCTACCATCATCCAAATTTTACCACCGAAGAAATTAGAGCCCAGAAAGTTTATGAGTTGTCCAAATTAGGTAACAAAAATAGTGGAAATGTCAACTAGCAACAGGAGAAACAAATCTATTGAAATTGCAAACACCTGAGAACTTCTTTAATTGTCTGCCAATCTCAAGGGCTGAGCAGAAATGTAGGTTTAATTTGCATTTTCCTTTAAGTGTTTAGAAGCTAGCAACTTTGTTCCCTACTCTGGGAGGTGTAATGGCAGAAGTAATTATCTCGAACCATCAAATCCTTAAATTCTTCTGTTCTTATGCTTCTACATTTCTGCTTTCTATTTCAGCCTTGTCTAACTTTAGGTTTTTTTAAAATCTAGACTCTGCTGAGTTTAGACAAATGGTTAACATGAACTCTGTGAAATGGAGTAATATTCATCATGGACCGTAATTGTACACGGTACAAATTTTCACATTTATTCTATGCTCTGTAGTTGATGTCCAGGACCCAAATTCACATTCTGTTTTCTTTTACTGGGTTCAAAGTCAAGAAACATCGTTGATAGATTGAGAAAAATGTCCCAAACATATCGTTAAAATTACATCTGTATTTGAAAATCTAAAATTTAAAGACGTGACTACTTCAGTTTTCAAAGGATTCTTCCCCTAGCTCCTCCACAGGAGTCTTCCTTCAAACAAATGAACCTGCCAGCATGATGACACTGCCTGCTATATGTCATGTCCTGCAAAAATAGCCCAGAGTTTACAAAAAGAAAAGCAACGTAATCCCTACTCCAGAGGCACTCAGTCTCTCGCAGCAGGTGATAGTTTATCCCGAAGTCATGATGATTTTTTTAGAACCCCAAGAAGTACTATTGCTATATCACAGTTAAAATGAGGAACTACATTCTTTGGCACAAAGTCTGAATTTGACTTTTAGATTTCAGTATAGATAAGTGAAGCCATGACTTAGAAAAATTTTATGAGAGAAAAAAACTAAAAGACAAAAAATTCTATCCATTAATTTTATCTTTTCTGGGGTTTCGGGGACAACCATCGTTTTGAATTATAGTGGTGGAAGCACATCCATCCAGAGAAGGGGATCCCATTGCTCTTAGGAAAATGCTTTTACAATCTTTGCTAATGTGGGAGATAAAAAATCAGGAATATTTTTCCATTGCGCAGCATCCAGAGTACCTAGGCATGACTCTCCCTGTGACTTGGGCTTCTCACGGCACAGTGGCTGGATTTGAAAAGGGAGCATCCTAAGAGCTAGCCTTGTAAAAGGCAAGATGTGAAATCTGCCAGAACAGATGAACCGAAGCCGAATCTAGACCTGGCAGTGTTCCTCCCACTCTGTTCAGCTGGTCAGAACATGCTCAGATTCAAGGGGGTAGAAAACTTAATTCCACCCTTGATGGGAGACGGGGAGACAGAGTCACAAACCCCGTGGGATGGGGGTTATTATTGTGGCCATTCTTGGAAATGATAATCTGCCACAGTCATTATACAAATGAGGTGAAGTGACTTGCTTAAGGCCCCAGAGTAAGTCGGTGAAGGAACCAGATCTTAAACACAAGCATATAAACCTACACTCTACTGCTCATTTCTGCCTCTAGCACCAATTTGCATATCAAACTGTAATCACCTGCATCCCTGCCTGTTTCTTCCAGGAAATGATGGGCTCCTTGAGAGCTGAGTCTAATTCTTTTTCTGTATTTTTTTTTACCAGTGTCTGGTACAAGTCTTGTCATAGTTACTCAACACATAGATCTCAATAAAAAGCGAATCATACGATGGAATCCACCATCGGTTCCATCAAGCTAGGATGGAGTCTTTTACTGGGATGACTTGTTGTTTAGCCCATCTGGATATAAATGATGCTAATGAGAACGAAATTCCCGAAACAGATCAATCAGCCCTGGGCTAGCCACTGTGCAACACAGACACGACCCTGTCCGGAGGAGTTTATAACTTTTTGTTCATTCTTATTGCAAATGTCGACGGTAAGAGTAACATGATAAGAAAGGGGTGCTTGTGCTGGAAGTCAGCAAAAGCTGACGACTGCAAACTACTCTAGTCCCATGTGCATAAAATTATACCTGAAAGTACTACTTACATTTTTTTCACTCGGAATTCCTGAACGCAAAGATGCAAACCTAGGCTACAGTAGTGTGCCGAGTGTCGTCCGCTCTCTCATCTTTTCCATCCTGATCAGGCGCCAAACAGCACCGCTGAGCTCCCGCCCCTTCAGCTGGTTTTAGCCAATGGGAAGCAAGAACAAGAACTGAAAGGACAGGAGGAGAAGGAGATTGGGGCGTTTACCCTTCTAGAATTTCCCCATGACAGGCCATGGGTAGGGAGTGGCCAGGGTCCCCTACTGAAGTCACTTACTGTTTGAGGCGAGCAGCCTTCTCCTTCAGGGGCAGCTTCTTCTCTGGATTCCACGGTCGAAGTCCACTCCTTTGCCTTTAGGCCTATGGTAGCGTAAGGGCTCCTGGCAGCCCCGGGCTGTGTCACTATTCTGGGTGGGTTTCCCTTAAATCAGCCCTTGCCCTCGTAATCAGTCCATTCGTGAAACTCACCTGTCACCTTGTTTGAATCTATTTCCTGTCGGAACCTGACAGTAAAAGTGGTAAGAATTTGAAGATTTGGAAATGCCTTGGAATGTACCCCTCATGAATCACTCGTCCTGTTGGTTAATGTTCTAAATTCATGTTACAAAGCAATACTAATTGAATAAATATTTATTTAGTTGATATTATGTGCCAAGCACAGGAGCATGCTCTGAGGATGGATTCATTGCTAAAGAATACACACACGTGTACATGCTCACACACACACATAACAAATTTATTGAAATATGGCCCACATACCATACAATTCACTCATTTAAAGTATATAATTCAATGGCTAAAAAATAAAAGAAAAAGAAATACACCAGCGTTTACTAAGAAAAACTATGCTGGGTTAAATAAAATGAAATAGCATTGTTTTCTGTAGTAAAGGAATGCAAATAATTTGAATGTCCATCAATAATCATATAGAATAATACAATAGTTGGAAAAATTTCATAGTACATTCATAATCAGGATCTATTGAAAAGTAAGTTATATCTGCAGCCATTGATAAGGAGTATATCAGCGACATACTGTTAAATGAGAAAAGACATTTATAGTATAATGTGCATGACACAATCTCATTTTTTCTAAAAAGGCACGGCCAAAACAACTCTATACATGTGTTTGTACCCTTTGTCTACAAACGTGAAAATAAGCGTGGAAAACCTATATTAAAGTGTTAACATTAATTATCTCTGGGTTCACTGGGATAGAGAAAAAAATTAATATTCACTTTCTATGACTTTGCATTTATACAGTGGAGATGGTATGAATATTTTTGTAGTTGTGTGTGTGTGTGTGTGTGTGTGTGTGTGTGTGTGTGATTCTACAGAGAAATGTAGTAAGGAAAATTTAAAGAATAAACAAGACGCATCCTCAAACCTAGAGCTGCTCCTGAAGTTTTTGACTGGAAATAATGAGTCTAGCAACTTACGTCACCTGCCTCTACACTGCGTGGAACACAAACTAAGAAATTTTAATCTAGTTTGGTAAATAGGGGCAAAATCAGCATGCAAATTGGATTAGATTTGTTTAAAATAGGGTAACCAATTTTCTCATGAATAAACATTTCTTTCAATGTTCAAAAAATGAAATAGTATTGACTAGATGACTATATTTGGGGTTTGCTCCCCGAAGTCAACATGGTTGCAGGCCCAGCATCCACTGGTCCTGTCCCGATCCACCAAGAAATAACTACTGTTGCCAAGAACGCCATCTCCAGCTTGGCGTAGGCACCAGCTACGAGCCCAATCCTGAGCCAGTTACTATGGGAAGGGAGATGGATTTAAGTCTGTACCCACTGGTGAAGTCAATCTCCTCTCATTTACATGGCAGCAATGGTTGATTCGTAGATGTACTCCTGTCCAAGTTGATCGTATGGCCTGAAGTTGCTGCCAGCAGCCATCTTAAACCATGAGAGGGCTTTATAACGCTGTTAAGCCCTCACAGAGCATAATAATAAGAAACAACAACAACAAAAAAAAACGATGCTTTGGTTCCATCAGTGAGCCACAGGATCAAACCTAGCCTGAAGTGCACGCTAACACTCAACTTTGCAGGTATGTAAATCAACACATTTTATTTACCAGCTTGAGTTTAGTTTTCTGCCATGCGCAACCAAAAACGTCCTAAAAGTTACTGCCCCAACACTATCTGTATGGCCTAGGCCTTTAAAAAAATGTCAAAGATGTATTTCTCTATGTATGTTTGGTTACTAAGAAAACTCTGGCATTTTCTAAAGCACGTTAATGAAAGTGCCCCACTCAGAGGAAGCAAAGAAAGACCAAAATCCAGACCATCGAAAGACCATGCTGGTTTTTCTTGGTGATGACACCCGCAGAGGGCATTAGACTAGCTGGAACGGGATCTGGACCAGGCTTTATATTTTATCACTCAAATCCTGTTGCTTGGCATTTGCTTTTCTCTGAAGCAGGAAAAGTCACAGACATAGCTCTTTGTATGTCATAAAACTCTTCAGCACGGCAGAGCGTCGTCTCCACCGCTAATAAACATAACCGCCTTAGCCAGCAACACCATCCAGAGAGAGAGAAATTCTATGTTTGTTAAACTCATCTTCTCTCTGGCTGCCCGGTTCACTAAGTTTCGCCCTGTGTTTGGTCTGAAAAGCACAAGACACCGACCAAGCTTTCCCGGAAGGCATGGAGGCCGTGGCTGGATGGCTGGAACCCAGATACAGTTTGGAAAGCTCTCAGCAAGCAAGCTCATTCAGCAGCTTCTTGGTGCAGACAGTTTGGTTTCACGATGATGAGTTCACTCTCCGGAGTTGGAGACTCCTGGGTGTGAATACGCCCTTTGCTTCTTACTAGTTCTGGGACACTTAGACAAGTTTTTTAACCCACACATATTTTAGCATCCTCCTGTAAAATGGACACCGTAATTAATAGCCACCTCTTGTGGTTGTAAGGCTTTGGCAAAGCAATCTCCATAAAGTATTTAACACAGTCTATCAGGTAGTGAGCGCTCAAGAGATAAAAGCTATAAAGATGTAGGGGAAGTGGAAACCATAATAACAGTCTAGGTAGCTCCACTGAAATGGCTGAATATCTGGGTAAGGATAATTTTCAGATGATGGACAAGGTAGCAACGGAGTACAGATGTTTCAGAAGAATTATCCAGACCTCTTCATAAGGAATCTACACTGACTATTGCATTTTCTTGCCTAATACTTTGCCAATTCTTCCATATTATCAATAGTGACTTTGCCTATTGCATCTGTGAATAATCAGACCAAGGCAAAACCTTCTGGGCATTTTCCTCTCCTATCAGTAAGTTGAAATTGCTTTTCCAATCCCTAAACACCCACCCCCCACCCACCCTCATGCACATGCATTTAGCAGCCCATCGAGGTATATTTTGTGCATGACAGTGGGTGAAAAAAAAAAAAAAAGGAAACTAGTACTTAAGATCAAACATTGTTTTCAAGTCTGAGTTAGCATTCCTGGAAAATTCATCCACGATATTTTTCAGGCAGGTTAAGATCTCTGCACTGCGATCAAATACTGTGCCAAGAACATGGTTAGACAGAGAAGCTTGGAAAACTGGAAAGGAAGACTTGTTTCCAAACGAAAAGCATAGCCCAGTCACAGCTGGCATTCCAGCATGAAGGCTCTGTGGGCAAGACCACGCTCTAGAGAGAAATAAACTGGTTTCGAGCATGGGGCCAGATCACTATCAAGGCATGACTTGGGTCTTCTCTCCAGAAAAACTCTCTCTTCTATCCTTCCTCCATTTTAGAGAAATAGCTTCATTATGGCACTTTTGCCCCATAGAAGTTGGATAAAAATTTTCAGATTTGAATCGGTAGAGGGGGCACATCTACACCCTGTGTTAATTGGCTTTGCTTTCTCTATCTTGATTGACACTTTAACTCCCATGACAAATGTTATCCCTAAAGCTTATGAATTGGATGTACCCTCTACATGAAAATTGGCTTCTATTTTATCCAAGAGTCCTTTTGGAAGAGGCTAGACAGCTGGACAGTGGGACTAGGGAGCCTTTCTCTTCTGAGAGCCATCACAGAAAGGAACTAGATTTGGTAGCAGGGCAGGTCTCACTGAGAAGTGGCATAAGCTAAGATCTGACCAACCCTCCTGTACCTGGCCTGCCAAAGGTGCCTAAAATTCTAGGTTTTAGCTTCAACAACATGGTATAAAAATAGAGTATGAAATTTAGAATTAAACAGACAAGAATTTCCATTTCAATTCTATGAAACTGGGGTGAGAAGGTTAAATTCCCTACGTTTTATTTTCATCAACTATGAAATGGAAATAGTAAGAATGGCCTTGTTGTGAATATCCAATGAGATGGTATAAGTAGTTCTTTGCAAAGCCAAGCAAAACCAACATGGTTAATATTAAAATGGTTATAATGATTATGCATTACACCTCTAATTTGCATTACTGGTACCTGTTAAAACAGTTTTTTCCTTTGAGAATAGTACTTTAGCACACCAATTTTTTTAAACTTTAATATGAATGAATAGAAGTAAGGCAGAAAGAAATGACTGAGAAAGGGCTCTGAGAAGAAAAATAACATTAGACTTATAGACAAAGGGAAAAAAAGATCACTTAGGAGGCTTAACATAAACTTTTTCCTCTTCAAAACTTCTCCCATGCTGCTACCAGGTTCACTTTCTTTTTCCCCAACAGAGAAATGCAGGGGATATGGACTTTCAGCCAATAAATTAATTATTTATTGAGTGACTACTAAGTGTCAAGCTGTGATAGATGCTGGAAATATAACAAACAAATAGACTTATCAAATGCCCTTTGGAGCCTCCGATTCGTATTGATGGTTGACACCACCTAAGAGAGGAAGGTCCAAGACAAGAGCTTGTGAGCCTCCTATATTTAAGGATTGCAGATACACAAGAAACTTGAGCAAGAGGGTGGAGAGAGGTCTGTAAAGAAGCGAGAGGAGGTGAGAAGAGATGGGATCCAAAGTAGGAGTGAAGATCGGTCTCAGGCAAGAGAAGGGTGGCCTTCCCATCTGTAATAGGATTCGCTCATTTACTCAGCAAATATATCTTTGCACTGACCCTGTTAGAAATTCGGCTAGGTCGTGCCAATTCGTTTATCAAAAGATGGTTACAGATTGTTTCCCAGGAAGCTTACTCTGAAATGGAGACCAGTTTTTTAAGAAGTTTATTAAGGTCAACTCCTGAGTAAGGGAGATGATGCATGCGGAATTGGGCATAGGGAGGAGACAGCTGCAGTGCGCAACCACAGGCAGCCTCCGTAAACCTCGCAGGGACATCTGGAGCTACAGTGACCCTTCGCAGTTGTCACCAGTTGGGCTGACATGGCCTCATACACCAGTCATGGGGTGGGAACCACGCTTGGGATGTGACCTTGGGCAAGGTGGCTCTCTGCCGATGAGGCCATCACTGAAGGGGTTGACAGCTAAAGGTCATGCCCTAACAGCACTCCCAGCGTCTGGAGAAACAAGTCCTTCACTGATGGGAGGTTTGGGGGGCACATACAGTGCTCACCCCAAAGAAGAATACAGTTTCTGCTCCCTGGGCGTCATGGTCTAGCCTGAGGTACAGACAGGAAACTAGTCCAGCAGGTGGCAGCATTACGATTCAGCTCAGCCGGCCTGGATTAAAGGATTTGTTGTGGAGTCAGGGTTCTAAGATGCAAAACGACTGAAACAAACTTCCAGTTACCTAAAGCACAAAATAATTTATTGGAAGGGCATGAATTGGCTCAGGAAATTGATGGGAAGGCCCAAGAGATTCCAGAAGGGGCAGGAATAGCAAAGAGAAGGTGGGCATCCAGGATCTCCGCCAAGGTCCTGCCACAGGAGCAGCCTGGCTTGGGTGCCTCTTCAGACCCCATTGCACAGTGGATGCCACCACTTCTACCTCTGGAAGGAATTCTGACCTGTTCCATGCTACTTAGCATCACTGGGTCCAAAATTCAGAGACCCAGGCAGACCTCGGTTTGACCAAGTGTAGGAGGGAGCACACATTCTAGCTTTCAGGGCCGTGGGTGACAAAGCATCAGGCATCCTTAGCAGGAGGTGAGGACCTGCTCTCACCTCGACTCATGAAAAAAAGTATCCTCAAGCATCAGAGGGGTTCAGACACTGAATTGATTTTTTCTCTTTAATACACATACAAATATATGAAGAACAAAGCCCTGACCATCAACTTGGATCCACGCTCATGAGAAGGAGTAAGTAAGAATTAGGTAGATGTCAAGGCCCACAAACAGATGAAGGGGTGCGGCGACGAACCGATAAAACAAAACAAATAAACACCAAAGACAAGACCATCGCTTGGGCCCAGCACTGGTGAGAAGGGGTTAATGAGAGTTACACAGATGCTGGGTCCAGCTGGATAGATGTGGTGTTGACAGAAGGCTCCAGTCTCCGCAAATTAACAGAAATGCACTCAGAAAACCAAGGCCTAGTCTCAGTCAGAAGATGGAGATTAGAGAGAACTGAAGCTCACAGAATGGGCAGATGCCCATAGCTCACCCCCAGCACAATATTGGTAACAAGGCTAATTCCAGGTTATGGCCAGTGGTAAGGGGAGGCCCCTTCTTAGCTGTGTTTGGCCGGGACTGGCTCGGGCATCAACCAAGGACTGAGTCTGATTAGAAAGTTTTCTGTTCCAGCAAATGAGTCGGGCTGGAGAGGGCAATGTGAGGAAAATAAATGACCCAGAGAGGCTTGCGTAGCTTTCTTCTCTTTACCTCCTTCTCCTCCATGGCCCACCCCAAATTAAAAGAAAGGAAAGTAATGTTTATTTCCTGCCAAGTATACTAAATGAGTACTAAGTCTTTTCACAAACATTCCCTCTTTAAAACTTCACAAAGACGTCTGTTATCTTCATTTTTTTTTTCCAGTGCAAAAGCTGAATATCATAGGCATCAAATAACTTGTCCTGACTCTCACAGATTTAGGATTCAAACTCAAGTCTACCCCCAAACAGAGCACACCCACTTACTATGATTTATACTCTCTCGCGTCCCTTACTTTATTCTAGAGTCTTCACTCCTCACCCTACTTCAGTAGGCACTTCTCAGAGTCATGCTTCTCAGACTAGAATTGGTATTGTCACTGTAATGTCTAGAGGTATTTGAGGTCACAGACTTAGCATAAAGCACATTCCTACAATGACAATTTTACTTAAGGATTGTGTAGGACTAGGTTTGCTGGGTGGGGAAGGTTGGAGGGTGGAATATTTTAATTGGTTAGTGCTTAATATGTTTTTTTTTTTTTCCATTAAAAACAAGCAGATGCCTTTAAGATATGAATAGTTAAGATAAAAATAGATGATGTCAAAGAAATTTCAAGCCACTTTGGGCTTCCTGCAGATCCCTCTGAGCTATGTGTTCATTCTTCTCTTTCATTAAGGACATATTTAAAAAAAAAAAAAAAACTTTTAAGAAACTAGTTATGAGGAGATCTGGAGGAAACTCGGTCCAACTCACCACCACCTCCCAAGCTCACTCATGTGTGCCAGTCTCTGGGTTTCATCCTGGAGTTCCCCCATCTTGGGAGAAGGTGAGGTGCTGATGAGAATTCAGAGAAGCTAGGGCACTGGGGAAACCTCTTGAGACTTCCAGCCTTTGGAAGGAGTGAAAACCTCTACAGACAAAGGGATGAGTCAGAGGCCTGAGAATATAAAGGAGGAGTAATGAGATAAAATGCAGCAAAGGAAAAAGTTAGCTTGGGGTTGGGAGAATTTCCAAGCAGAAAGAACTGTGAGGTGGCCGACTCGTGGAGGAGGGAAACGGGGAGCCATCTGCACTGCCTCCGGAAGGGCAAGACAGCCGAGCAGGTCGTTTTCAAATCCTATTTCTGTTCCTCTATGGAACACGGGTGATTCAAACCGTATGTCTTTCAAACCACTCTTCATTTCGGTGGTTTGTTTGGGTTCCTTTAAAGTACCACGTGGCAAAGGCCCTTATGACAAAACAAAGTTGCTCTCACAAACAACGTTTCTTTCAAACCTCACTCCTTTATCTTCTCTTCCCCATGCATGTAAAGTAATGTGCTTTCTTTTAGAACTCATTCCAGGGTAAACTGGCTTGATGTTGTGCTTTCTGTAAACCGTGAGGCCAAAGAACAGAGGAATATGAAAGATCCCACACTGGGTAGGATCAAGTTTCAGGGCAGCCTGGGGTTCTGAATCTGGTGGTACCCAAGGACATGTGGTAAAGAAAAAAAAAAAAAAAAAAAAACACTGGTTGTTGTTAACCTCAAAAGAACAGGCATGAGCCCCGAGCAGACAAACACGCCTATCTTGTGGGCAGATGTTTTATGGATGTCTTGCTCCATTTCTAGTGAAAACAGCCTGGGCTTCGGAATCAGAAAAACCTGAGTTCTGACTTATTCTGTCACACACAAAGAGACTTTGATGAGTGACTTTATCTTTTCTGAACCTTGTCTGTAAAATGGATACAATAAAACCTACTGCAGAGCATGGATGAGAGAATGAAATGAGAAAGTATATGTGCAGTACCGAGCACAGCACTAGGCATATAGCAGATGCTCAGGAAATTTGGACAGGTGATATGATGGAGGTTCTGTCTAAAACTCTCTACAGGCTCTACATGTTTTCTTA
Source organism: Pteropus vampyrus (assembly GCF_000151845.1). Taxonomy (NCBI): domain Eukaryota; kingdom Metazoa; phylum Chordata; class Mammalia; order Chiroptera; family Pteropodidae; genus Pteropus; species Pteropus vampyrus. The sequence goes on from NW_011888835.1 coordinate 7,877,762, forward strand.
GTTCCTGATGCATTGGTACTATACTTCAGCTGTATATGAGATCTAAGCCATTATTATCATTTCATCCCTCTAATGAATGACTCCCCACCTCACCAAGAGATACCCACTACCTTTCTAGAGGAAGTGTCTTAGTCTGCTCAGGCTACTGTAACAGAATACCACAGACTGGGTGGCTTAATCAATAAACAATTATTTCTTAGAGTTTTAGAGGTTAGGAAGCCCAAGAAAAAGATGTGGGCTAATTTGATTTCTGGTGACAGCAGTTTTCCTGGTGTGCAGATGACCATCTTCTGGCTGTGTCTTTTCATGGCAGAGAGTGAGCTCTCTCATATCACTTCTTAAAAGGGCGCTAATCTCATTCATGAAGGCTCCACCCTTGTGACCTAATTACTTCCCGGGTGTCCCACCTCCAAATCCCATCACATTGGGCATTAGGGTTTCAACATATAAATCGGGGGTATGACAGAGAATACAAACATTCACTCCACCACAGAGGGGAGTGTTAGTATTTTGCTAACAGAGCCCCAACTTCAGACTGCAAGGGAAGGTCTGCTCTGTTCATTCTGGGCCCTGGGCGTGGTCTGTAGAGTTCAAACTTCCTTGCTCAATCCCTTCCAGACGCCTAAGGGATTAACCTACTCCCTACCTTCAAGATGCTATGAGTTAACTTTCCCCTTTTATGGGTTTACCTAAACAAGCATAATACTCTCTAACATCTGCCACTTAAATAAGAGGAGATTTCTTATTCACTTGTTGCAGTGAGAATGTCGTAAGAGTCGAGAAGAAATGTGTAACAGCTTGCGGTTGCCTCTGCAGCCTGTCGGAGTTTGCCAAGCAACCTCGTTTCTAGCCATTGCTATGGTATTCACAAGTCTGGCATAGAGCTTTGAGAATGAATCTAAGTGAATGAATTAGGAAATTGCTCTGATGGGAGAAAGCCTACAGCTCTAAATGTCTTGACCGGAAGACCCAAAACACTTCTTTGTTTCTGCTGCTGTTACAGCTGCTGCAGAACTGGAAAGGGTGTCTTTGAGATGACCCTGGGCCCCTTACTCAGTAATTGGTCCGAGTCTATAATACAGCTGCTCCTCAATTCACTGGTAATTGCTCACAAAGAAAATTGGGTTTCTGATTATTTTTAGGCAGCAGGGGTACTGGGAGGTATTCTCGCCAACACAAAGGGTCCCGGTGTCATAGATAAGTGTGGAAAACAGAGAGTAAAGAATACAACGAACAGAGTCAGGGCCCCAGAAGAACAGTAGGTCCCTGTTGCTTATATCTGTTGCTTATATTGTGACTCTGTGGCCACCACAGAGTTATTTCCCTTAACTGCAAAGACCCAGACTTCTTAGGACAAAGAACGGGGAAGTTATTTCATCCAAGAGTTTCAGTAGTGGAGGGGTGCTCACCCCGCTCTATCTCCCTCCACCTTGCACTGATTTGCCCTGAAGTTCAAGTGCCTGAACTCAACCCCATTATGTATCTGTACTCCTTGAACTTAATAGAGTCCTGGGATATTTATATACTAGTGAGAGCTTGGGATGCAAATGACAGAGACAAACTCTGGGTAACTTTAGCAGGAAAAGAACTGACTGCACAGGTTTTGGATACCTTAGAGAACTGGCAAGAAGATGAGACAACCAAGTGTGGCAGGAACTGAGGGAAGACCATCCAAGGCCCTGCCCAGAGATAGTCTGCCTAGAATGCCACCATTCCAAGCAGAATTTTCTTCGGGCACCAAATTCTTAATCTAATGACACTGGACTTATGAATCTGCCACAGTCTCCACTATGAATTTTTAACTGACCATGCTACTTGCATTCAAAGTGTGATGCTGGAGAACTCGATTAGCTATATACATGGTTCACACGACAATGCCCCAGCTACGAGGTGGCAGAGCTAAAGAGAGAATGGCACACCTCTTTCAGTTTCGTAGAAAGAACGGCCTTCCAACTCTCTTAGGGCTTTCTCAAAATACGAAAGACATTTTTAGATTCAGAGCAGCCCAAATGGCTAATGTTCATCACGGCTCCACTAGGCTAACACCTTCCCAGATCCTTTTTCCCTTCTTATCATTTCCGAAAACATCATTCCTGTCCAACGACAAGACTATCCCCAGGACAACTAAACTCTCACTGTGTCCTGACCAGTGGCAAAACCAGTTGCAGGATCTCGGGGTGATGTCCATTCTCCTTCCTGATGTTCCGCCACTTTGACCAAACTAAAAGTCAGCCCCCAACAACACATGATATCTATATACAAATAAAAGCAGAAGAAAGTAAGAGAGCAGAAACGGAAGGGAAGGAAACACTCACTCACTCCCTCACACACCAAGAAAAGAATATGGATTGAGGCGATGTTCCTTAATTTGTAACTGAGATGAGTCTATAAGTGGTCTTACAAGTTAGAAACCTTAGAAAGTAGACTCTGAGATGGCATTTATTTTTCAGGATATTTATGTAGGAAAGCTCTTGGGATTAACGCCTGTGGAAAAGTGAAGAAGGAAGCAGCGCAGGCAAAAGGAAGAGCCAAGTTGCAATGTGGGCCTTTGGAAGACCATGGTCAGGCAATGAGCGGGTGAGTCATACATAATTAAACCATTGCAACATTCCTATCTCTAAAATTCTTTGGATTCCATCTCTACAATGAAATAGGCATCTTTTTCATGTAGGTCCAGATTTCAGTCAACCACGTGAACAATTAGAACCACTTCCAGCTGTTCAGTTCTGTACGCTGAGCCCAAAATAATCAGAAAATGGACCGATAGCGATAAGTTCAACCTGAAATAAAATTAAGCTCTTCCATCCTTAATCTAATTTCCTCAGAATCCATTCTTGCACATATATCTTCACTTTTTGTCCATATAAATTAATAAAGTCTTGTAATGCTTTTGGAGTGTAAGATTTCTCCTCTAATTTTTAATTCTTCTCTAATTTTTAAATGTCCCCACATCAGGTATTCTAGGAGCAAATTTTATTTATAGACCGAGAGTCAATGAGGTTGGTGGAGAGAAACAAAAAGGAGAATTGGCTTTCCTCTGCAAGAGTTAGGAAGTTAGTTACAAAGCCTTCCCGCCAGGTTGGAAAGAGAGAAGCTATTTCAAGTGGCCATGGAGGTTCACAGGGGTGGATGAGTTTAGACACGAAATTCTCCCACATATGCCCATTCTTATCCGTGGGTCTCATCATCTCTCACTGTCCCAGCTTTAGAAGAAGTCTGATGAGACTTTGAATTGAACTGATATTGTAATTTGTCAAAGCTTAGAACAACCATTTGTTTGGTTTTCAGCTATCCTAGCCCTAAGCCTCCAAGAGATAAGATAGTCTTTTTCTATAATCATAAAAAAATACATCTCCTTCAGGCTGTTCCTTGAGCCAAGAATGTAGGAATGTAAATTGGTCAATCTTTTTAAAGTTATCTAGCGCCATTAAAAATAGCTACCCTGTGATGGATAGTTTCCATTTGCCCATTCTGATCTAGGCTCCATTCTTTTCCACCTTGTTCTTTGTCCCAGAAGGGAGGTCTCCATGTACTTCATCAATCAAGTGACCTTAACCTTCCATCTTCAGGTTGGGTCCAGCCAACTGCATGCACGAGGTGGAGAAAGGAGGAATTTGTTTCCTGGCTCCCAACCTGCCAGGCCAGGAGTTAGCAGTAACTGAATTCTTTTACCAAAGTCGATAGTTTCTATCGGAAAACCTTCTTTTAAAGCTACAGCTTTCACTGGGTTCTTGTAATTGCTCTTTCTCCTCACTCCTTCAGGCATGTGGGGGCAGTAAAGGATTTTGTAGTCCAAATCTCTAAGATACTTCAACCTCCCTTGTTGACTTCCCTCAACCCTATCGACAATATTGTCAATAAGTCCTTTTTTTTAAACACTATTCAAATACCTCATTTGAGTGTACCATCTTTGCTGAGACCCCACATGATACACACCTTAACCCACAGTTTCAAATTCCTAGGGGTCTTTATTCCATTCTAGGACATTACTCAGTCTACCAAAGCCTTGCCTTTAATGTGCATTTTGCATTTCATCCCAGATCGCCAGGCATAGCTTAATTATCAGTCTCTCAACTATGTGCCATCAGCTTCCAGATCCCCATCCCTGAATCTGAGCTGAACGGGGGGCATGCCTATGTATAGTCCTGGTACTGATAACTGACAGAAAACAAATGACAGAAAGTAACACTGAATAACTTAAGCAAAAAATTAATTTATTGAAAGAAAATTGGTGGTTCATAGAATTGACAGGAAAGCAGGAAATTTTTGTTCCAGAAGGAATAAAAGAAGACAAAACATAATCAGATCACTACCACAGCTACCGCTGCTGTCACTGCCATAAAATACTCACTGCCATCATTGACGACACCAACACCACTGGACTTGAACCCCTCTGCCATTGCCAGCTCAAGTCTACTGCGGTTCTCCAAGAACCTTTCACTCCATGACATTTTCTTCTAGTCCGCTGGGCCCACCATTTTCACATCAGACGTAGACCCACCCTGAAGTTAGTGTCAACATGAAGTTCAGGCTTCTTATCCTTCTTGGACTCAGAACTCTGTTGTCCTTCCTGTCACCTCACTATTATCCATCACTTCCCCAGTTAGGCATTCACATATGAGATGGCTTGTTATGCTCCCTTTATCGGACAATAGAGTGAAACGTAGCTTGAGTAAGCATTTACAAGTCAGATGTTCATCAATTTATCATTCTTATGTAATTTGTTGATACAAGACTTCTTTCTTAGATCATTCAGTATTCAAATGTCAGGACAGAGGTCTGCTACCATACAGAAGGTTTATCCAAATATTTGTGTCACATAAAGGCTTGCAAATTTGTCAGTGGTCTGGGACACTGTTATGTCAAATTGTCTTGATAGTCAAACAGTAATTTGTTCTTGATTTTGCTGTGTAAAAAATGTTGAAGACATAAATTCTCGAATTCTTGGTTCCAGAAAGAATCATTTAAAATGCTTCTCTTAGATATGTAAAGATAAGGCAAGTGAACATTAATTGCAATCATTTGGGGGTATTTACCAAACCATTCTCCCTCTCGATACTCTTTGTGTCAAAGGCTTTGCTGTGATTAGATTTTTTAAAAAGCTTGCATACAGGTTAAGGAACTTTGGATGCCTAAATAGTAGAGGTTTCGACAACTTCCATTCTGATATTCAATATCAAATCTTCTTTGATCGAATGGGATGGTCTCAACTTATGCATATCAAAGGCTTTCGAAAGGGGGCTCACGATGAAGAAATACAGACCCTGAAGAGAAGACATAGGTTCAGAGCCAAGGTCTACTGCTCAGTGGAAGAGGACCGATTCCTGTCAAGCATGCAGCTGATGATGAAGTCCTTCCTGATCCAACAGCCATTGTGAGCATTTTGAGAATGATGTCTTTGCATGCGAATAAACCCAAATTATAAAATGGCAAGTCTTTTGGTAACAGATAACAATGGGGGCCTTAGATTATTCTTCCCTGAAGAATCACTGGGGCGGGTGCAGAATCTTGACCAGCATTGTCATTCTGCTAAAGCAACTTGAGATGCAATTAATTTGAATATCAAAAAAATTAAAGAAGCAGTTTCATTTGTACCATTAAGCTGGTGAGGCAGATCACCTTAGTTATTAAATGGAACTTCTACCCATAAAAGATTTCATTACCGTCACTCCCTATTCTTTACAGAGCCCTCTACATACATCTTGGGAGGAGATTCTTGGGATATGTATCATGAGGTGACACACATTTGGACGAGTGGATCACAAAGGCCACCATTGTACTGACAGGAAAATGCACCAAAGTTTAAGCCTTGAAGAGCAAAGCCATTGTCTTCAGTACCTTTTCTGCCTTTATTATGTCCACCTATTCTGTGGTGTGGACTGTACTTACCGCAAAGACTTGTCATTTATTCAATGACTATATTTTAGAATTTTTACCAAGTAAGACCTCATGATTAAGTATAATAAGCACTAGGCTGGGAATAAGCTGATTCCCAGACCTCATAAACATTTAATTATCTGTGCAAATATAAATACACAAGTTACACTATTTAACCTAGTCCTCATCTATAATATCCATAAAATGGACAAAGCGAGGCTATTCTTGACTACAACCCAGGGTTACTATGAAGACCACGTGGGACAATGCATGGAACATTGCATGGCAAATTGGATTAAACGATGTATAAATGTGAGAGATGACCTAACTCATCTTCGCATTTTAACTGGTAAATTTAGAATTGGCAAGTACTCATTCGAAATAACATTTCTCAGAGGAGTTCAGGGCTTTCGATCCTCAATTCCCCAAGGCTTTTAAAGCGAGTCACAAGGCTAAACCTCCACTGCCACACTCAAAGTATGAAAAGGCCATTTAGCTGTCATTCCCTGCTTTTGGCAGACTCTCAGGGAATGCCAGCAAATGTCTGAAATTGGAACGGCAACCCACGAAGTATATCCAAATCTTTCATCAAACTGTGCCTAGTTTAGAAGCAATATTATGTTAACATTACCCCCACGGTGGATTATTTCTAATGAAACCAATCTGCCAAGGTGAAATGAGAGCATGTGTCACAGAGAAGCATAATTGAATTGCCCTGAAAACTAAGTTTACAAGTAAATATCCGTTCAATTAAAGATGAGCAAAAAGATTCCAGAAAATATCAAGACTCTTTTAAATCTGAGGCCTGCCCCTTGGCCCAAAATATAATCAAATCTTTTAAAGTTTCTGAAAGCAATTAGAATAGAAATTTGTAATTCTGCTTATTGAGTCAGATTCTCCTGATGGCTAAACTCTCCTAATTGCAGGCTAGCAAACTTCAAAGGCAGGATCAGCTCTTTGAAGCTAGTGGGGCACCATACAGGATGTGGAAGATACCAAAGCAGTTTTTAAGTTCAACCCTCTGAATTGTCATCGTTTCCTTCCTCTCATTCATTGCTTCATCATTTTCTACCCCGCTTGTATCCACCTCTTGCTAGACCCCAGCATCTTACGGTCTTTCTATTCTCTGGACACCATAATGGGCTCTAGAAAAGTAGAGTAAGGCCTGGCCCTGCCATTGAATACTCAGCTTACAACCCAATCACTTGTTCGTTCTTTCAGTCTCAAATCGAATACCTCCCTTTTGATGTTCGCTCACCCAGAAAGACATGCAATTTCCTTCTTTATGATTTAACCGCTCCTAGAAAATTTATGTTGTATTTCTTATCATTGTTAATTTATACATTTCCTTGAAATCAATGATCAAGTCTTTTCATCTTTGTACTTCAACACTCTGCATAGTATCTGGCACAAAAATAGGTATTTAAAATATTTGTTGAATTAAGGATTCCCCAGTACAGTCATTCTCCATAATAGTTCTCCTCTCCAAGTCTCTTTTCTTGACTACTTTTAATGCCAAACTTTGGCCCTCTACCACCTTTTATTGTAACAGTTTCAAATAAGTTTCTCGTAAAATATTCTTAGACATCTCAGATCCATTTCTCTTCCTTCCAGAGTTATATAAACTACATGTCCAAGCATCTTCATTTATCGAGTATTCTCTCTTAATTAGACAGTAAAAAAATCTGATCAAATTTACCTTTTTAAACTCACTCTTGCCCCGTCCAGCCAAGTTTCCAGTGCTCCTAAATAATTTATGCACTTTTGATACCATATTTCTATGGGCTCGCTCATGTGTTCCCTAAGCTTAGAGGCCCCTTTGGCTCATGTCTGCCTATTAAAAACCTACCTGTCTTTAATGTGTTAGTTTAAAGATCTCACAAAAATCACAAAAGCACAGACTAATAAGCCTTTCAAATTTACTAAAGTCACTTGCTATAATTAAATCTAAAGGCGGAGCTAAATCTAAAGGCAGAACTAAAATCCAAGGTCCCTAACTTTAGACCTCTTTAACGGGCCCTCTTGCCTCACCTATAAATAGGATGACCATATCATGTATGGCCCAATGTGGAACATTTCTGAGAGTTAAAGAGAGCACTATTAATAATTACACCTAGACAACAAGTGTAAAGCAGGACATACGGTCAACCAACCTGAATCTAATCCTTCTAAAGCTATGTTAAAATTACATGGGCCCTGTTTAACAAAGAGCTGTATCTATATCATCTAGGTCTTTTTCCTAATGACAATCTATGGTATTACATGGTGATTTGAGCCATTAATAAGTTATTCTGTACTCTAGTTTACATTTTTTTATAAAAAAAACAGCAACAATAAACACACACAACACTGTGACTAGTGTCATTTCCCTAGCGACTGAACAAACTATTGTAATAACAGCGCGAGTAGAAGACATCTGTGGATTGCTTTATGGCTTGTGCCAGGTGGCCCCAGTCAGAGCACAGGCAGCAACTGAACTTGGCCTGTGGCAGGGGCCCTCTCAAGAGGCTCCGAGGCTGGCACACCCAGTGGCCACTTTGGACTGAGCTGGAGCACCGCCCAGCTGCCTCCACAAACAACACAGTCAAAGGACAGACTCGAAGGCACCAGAGCCCCACTAAAGTGAATCCTGCTCTGTAGCTTCACTTCCTATACAACAGCTCCTCCACTACAGTCCCAGCTGGTCCTCACGATCCATCTGCCTGAGGGTCAATCCCTCCCATTGATGTGCAAACAGCAACCAAAGCTCAATTATAGCAGGAGGTCACACACAACCCGAACAAAAGACACACACCTGGAACACCCGGGTCAGGTGACCAGGGAGACTGTGCACTGGGCCCCATAGGACACCTACTACATAAAGGCACTTAACTAAGACCAAGAGACATAGCAACCCTACCTAGAAACAAATGCAGAGAGGCAGCCAAAATAGAGAGACAAAGAAACATGTCCCAAATGAAAGAATAAAATTAAGGTCAAAAAAAAGAACTAAACAAAATAGAGACAAGCAATCTACCAGATGCAAAATTCAGAACACAAGTTATAAGGACGCTCAATGATCTCAATGAGAACTTCAACGAAGAGATAGAAAATACAAAAAAGAACCAAACAAAATGAAGAATGTGATAACTGAAATAAAGAATACATTAGAGGGAATCGACGGTAAATTAAATGAGGCAGAGAATCACATCAGCAATTTGGAAGATAAGGTAGCAAAAACACCCAAACAGAACCGCAACAAGAAAAAAGAATCCAGAATTATGAGGATAGTTTAAGGGGCCTCTGGGACAACATCAAGTATACCAACACTCACATCAGAGGGGTACCAGAAAGAGAAGAGAGACAGCAAGGGACTGAAAACAAAAACCTTACATATGCTGCCTACAAGAGACTCACTTCAGATCGAAAGACACACACAGACTGAAAGTAAAGGGATGGAAAAAGATGTTTCATGAAAATGGAAAATACAGACAAACAAAGCTGAGGTAGCAATACTTATACCAGACAAAATAAACTTTAAAACAAAGGCTATAACAAGAGACAGGGAAGGACCCAGCAATCCTACTTCTAGGTATTTATCTGAAGAAACCCAAAAACACTACTTTAAAGGGACATGTGCATCCATATATTCATTGAAGCATTGTTTACAGTAACCAAGATGTGAAGGCAACCTGGATGTATATCAGTAGACGAATGGATAAAGAAGAAGTGATACATTTATACAATGGAATATTACTCAGCCATAAAAAAGAATAAAATCTTGCTCCCTGCAGCAACATGGATGGACCCAGAGGGTACTGTGCTGAGTGAAGTAAGTCAGAGAAAGATAAACGTTATATGATTTCACTTATATGTGGAATCTAGAGAACAGGATAAACAAACAAACAACAGAAACATACTCATAGATACAGAGACCATTTTGATGTTTGCTAGAATCAGGGAGAGGGGGGTGGGTGAATCGGGGAGGGGATTAAGAGATACAAATTGGTAGCTACAAAATAATTATGGGGATGTAGAGTGTAGAATGGGGAATATTGTCAGTAGTATTATAATAACTATGTATGGTGTCAGATGTGTACTGGATTTATTAGGGTGAACACTTCATAAGTTATATAAATGTCTAATCGCTATGCTGTACACCTGAAATTAATATAATACTGTGTGCCAATTATAATTGAAAAAATAAAAATATAAAAATTTTTTAAATGCAAGTTAACTAAGCAGAAGAAGAAAGGAAGTTTATTCTAGGACTAGGAAATGGCAAGTACAAAAGCCCTGCGTCCATGTGGAACGTGACCTAATC
>NW_011888835.1:7889411-7915999 GCF_000151845.1 Pteropus vampyrus
GGTGGTGGTCATTGTGGAGAGTGGATGAGAGAACTGATGGGCCATTTGGAGAGCCCATATGAGGGTGTAATTATAAATTTTTTGTGGTACCACTATGTCCCATTGTGTGGCTTTTTCCAGCAATAGATCGGGAAAAGTGGAAAATAAGGTTAGAATTTTTGCCCTATCACTATAAGAAAAAGGTGAACAAGAATGCAGCAAGGAGAAAAGAGTGAGTCTGCCACTAACGCTCTCTTTACACGTGGGTGTTGCTGGCTACCCCGTGTTTCTTTTCCTGGCATCCCAGAATTACAACCAAGGCCAAAAGCCAAGGACCAAGTGGCCATGTACAAGCCACATTCCTAAGAAGGCATCCAATGCTGCCAACTATTGAGGTCCCTGCTACCCACCTCTTTTCACTACTTCGACCACCAGAACTTACTAAGAAGAGGGGCCACAGGCCCCATGACCACAGGACTTCACTCCGAAACCCCCATCTCCCACCAAATACGCACAAGCATCAATATACACCTCATCATCATTTTTAAAAAGAAATGACAAAAGACCGAACGGGAGAGAAACAAACTGCGGGTGCAGAAATGGTCAGAAAGTTATGGTCTTTGCTCAAGACTGAAATAAAGGGAAGAGAAAGGGGAAAGAGTCGTAATATGTATTTCGATCTCAGTGACTCATCTCCACCTCAACACATCAATTTTATTAGCCACATATGTGAGCTGTAACATAGAGGTAACATGAGTTTACGTAAGGCAAGGGTTCGAGAAGGAACTGCAGATTTTGCTGAATAGCCCTGTCCGTTGTTGTTTGTCCCTCTCTTGTGCTCACGTCCCCCTCTTATGCTTCTGAATCAACAATTGTGCTTTCTCACGTCCCAAACTCAGCAAGTAGAGCAGAGATAAGGACCTAGGGTAGAAAATCCTGGCAAGACTCTCTCCTGTAGCTGCTGTTCGTATGCGGCTCACACTTGCCCAGACTAACCAAGCAACACACCTCACCTTTGCCAACACTGTGGGACAGAAGGCGAGTGTTGTCTCTTCTCTGTCCTAAGAAAATTGAGGCTTCGCTTCACAGTCACAGCTCCTCGGTCCTTGGAGACACAGGAAGTGTTACCTTTGGAAGGCTCAGGCTAAATGTTTTCTGACTGTAAGTGCGTCACCCTGCTCCTGGGATCTGGGGGACATGGCACATCTCCCAGCCTCAGAAAAAAGCAAGGGATTACTGCCAACATTTTAGTCCCACTGGTGCGATGAGATCTTACCTTCGTGCAAATCCATCACTGAGCTCCAAAGCAGTGACTTCCTCTCCCTTTTCCAAAACCAACACTCGACTATTTGATGAGTCATTGGTTCCCTGACATTTGTAAAATACACTTGAAACACTCCCAGAGGAGGAAAATTATACTGTAATCAAACCACACACTCTCTCTCATTTGCCTTCCCCTTCTTCTCCAGCCCCTACAAGTAAGGAACCTACAAGCTTCACAGTGGGGGCCTCTGGAGCTATGCCCCTTTCTCATCTAATTCAGCTGAATGAGCTAGTTCATGGGTTTTCAAAAAAGAAATGAACTACAGCTCCCCCCAGGCTCACATAGGATCTGAATATTTGAGTTTATCCTTGTAACTGAGAAGGCTCAGAGGAATTAGATAGGACCACTTGCTAGGTTGGTATTGGTCATGTATTTGTTCATTATGGTACTTTAGGGGTGCTCAAGGACCAATAGGTATTACCAAGGGAGCCAGGCAGCAAGAAGGAGCAGGTGAGGAGAGCACAGAGAACAGAGGGGCAGGTAGATTTGTGGTCAGAGAAGATGAATTAACGGAAGTGGTTGTATGGCAAAAAGTTAGAAGCTGGAGCAAGAGCTTAGAAACAAGTGTCGGGGTTGCCTTCACCCTTGCAAATCGGTCCTTTATTTAGCGCTCATCATCCCGCTTGAGTGTACCTTCTGGTTCTCACCAGTTCAGACCAATAACAGAAATGAGTAAGCTTCACCTCCTCCCAAGGGAGAACTCCCAAAAAGAAGACTTCAAGAAGACTAGAAGAAGAAAAAAAAAACAAAAATGCTGACTTATATCTTGTAGATAGAAATCTTTCCATTTCAAGGTCAGAAATTATTCATTTTAACATGTGAACATAGCTATTATTAGAGCTAAGGTATTACAGAATGAAAACTGCCCAAGTCCTCTTCACAGCTTCTTGACTGCCCAGCTCTTACTCACCCAAACCCGTCAGCTTCTAGTCGCCCCTAGTAGAAATCCAACTTGAATGAGAGGGTAAGATATGTTACTGTCCCACAACTTGTGGAAGCCAAGACCTTTAATAAACTAAACTAACCCAAGTCCAGAAGCTCAGTTTGTGGAAAGGAGAGGTAGTTAGAACAGAAAACAAGTGTTTTTCTGTCAGCACATACTCAAACATCATTAGTTGTTAATAATATTTCAAATATATTGATGTGATCATGGAGCGATGTGAAAGCAAGACTTGGAGACACAGGAAATGTGATGGAAGGGAACATTTTTAATGCGAGAGTTCACTCGACACCGAAGCATATGCCACAGTCCCCCAGCTGGCCACACCCCCAGGCTCTAGTCCCTGGATAGCTTTGCTTTTTGGAGCCTGAAAGGAAATGCCATAAAGACATCTGCTGTTTCCTGATCCTCAGGGGACTGCAAGTCTTTGGAGCTCTCCCTCGAGTCACTCTCCTTTGTCTTATCTCAGGTACTACACAGGAAAGAAAGGCACATTTTCAGTAAGTAATCCCAAGCATTACTCACCCACTGCACATCCCTATTCCTGGCCATATGAAAGCTACCTTTCCATTATTATTATTAATAATAAAAATTGTTCAGGAACCAAAGATTGTTGAATTCAGTACAGCTCATTTTGCCCTCAAATACTTGGACTTTTGTCAGTATGAGGGTGGTCGAAGACAAATTGGCACTTTTATATTCAGATCTCATAAAACGATGTAGATCTTTTTGGATAAAACTGACCAGTAAATACAAAGTCATGCTTTACCCAGATTCAGAGCAATAGGACTATTTCTTGTGTCAACAGATATACAGTGAGTCCTCACTTAACATCATCTATAAGTTCTGTTACTTTAAGCCAAACGTACAATGAAACCAATTTTATCATAGGCTAATTGATATAAACAAGAGTTAAGTTCCTTCAGAATCTCATTAATGTTATAAGGAAACAAAGTTGAACTAAATAACCTTATCTGAGGGCCTGCCCTGCGTGATGTGACTTTGTAAACAGCCACAGAGAGCTGTTTACTAAGTATGGTCTTGACTGGACTGAGCTTTACTTGTGCTTTTACTGAGCGTAAAAAAGAAAAGAGATCAGACTCCACCTCCACTCTCATTTACAAACCCCAGTTTGGAAAAAAGCAGAGTTAAAATGCTTTTTCACTACGGAAAAAAACCTTTTCTTTCTGATGTTAAAGGACAGAATTTAAATCATCCTCCCTTCACATTCCCCTCCAAAAAACCCCACGCTGGTGTGAAACTCACCAACCAACTTCTTACTAAGAGATGACAGCTCATCTCTTCCACACTCAGTATAGCTGGAGGAGAAGGAGCCTTAGGTCAAGATTGAGAACTGGATCTGACCTTGAATAGATGTTTCTTGGGACCCTAGCTCTGCCACAGACCCGTGATCTCAGGCAAGACTTAACTTGCTAAACTTTAGCTTCCTCGTCTATAACATGGGTCCACTAACCTACATAAGTTATGGGCTTTTGGGTGACCCAATTTGTCCCAATGAGCCTGAGAACTGTCCCAGGGTTACAACTGAAAGTCCTCTGTCCTAGGAACCCCCTCATTCCCAGGACAGTGCGCCACGCTATATTTTGTGAGTATTTAATGTGAAGATACCTATGAAGTGCTGCATACAGTGTGTGGAACTTAAGTTCTCGAAATATCAATATGATTAGTCTGTACTTCCATTGCCAGAGCCGTGGGTGTTCTTTTCCATGGAGATAGCAAATATTCATTGAGCCAGTCATAATACTAGGTGCTGTATGTTCATTACCCCTCATTTTCACAAATATCCAAAGAGGTAGATATGACCGTGCTTATTTTACAAATGAGCTGGCCACAACGTAAGAAACATGTCCAAGAACTCTCCCATGGTGGAGCCCAGACCGGAACCCACATCTGATTTCAAAGCCCCAGAGTTTTCCTCATGTTGCAAAATCAAGTTTAAGTGAAAGAGGACAGCAGAGAAAAAGAACTTATTTGACCAAGTGAGAGACTAAGTCTTAGCAAACTGAGGGAACAGGACAAAAATAAATAAATAAATAAATAACTTCAGGGGTGTTTTCATGGCATGGAATGGATGCCATGATACAATTTTCATTCCATGAAGCCAGAAAGCGTAAGATGGGGGCTTCTGGATTGCCATTTTATCTTCACCTTAGCCTAGAGTTTCTTACCCATAATAACATTAAATGTCTCAGAGGGTGAAGAGAGAATACAGTTCATCAGCCACTCACCTATCACATCATGATAACCAAATCTGTGCAAGGCACTATGCGAAGTTCTCCGAAAACAATTAACAAAACAAGGCCCTCCGTTTTCGAGGTGGGGGAGATAAATACATTAAAGTACAACACTGGCTGGAGTTATTACTCAGCTGGCATACATAGCCCTAAGACAGGAAAGAGATGAAAGATTATTAAAGATTATTAAATTCGTTATTTAAAATGGCAGTGCTCTTTTGATGGCAAAGCACTAACAGAAGTGTAAAATAATGTAAACATAAGGTTATTGCAACCGGCTGATCATGGTTTGCCCAAGACTTTCCTGGTTTTATCACCACAAGTCTTTCAATTCAGGGCATCTGATCATCCTACAAGTGGGCAAGTCAAATGCTCACAGGCCAGCGAAGCAGATTAATGTAGTAGGGTAAGTGTGAGAAAAACAAAAGCACAAACACAGTAAAAAATGGCAACTTGTACATCACCTAGAGTGAGAAGGACAATGGGACAGGTAGCGATTTAGGACAGCAGTCACAGACTATAGCCTAAGGGTCAAACCTAGCTAGCCAAATGTTTCAGTCTACCCAACAGCTAAGAAGAGTTAAATTTTTTAGTGGTTGGGGGAAAATAATCTATAGAACAACAATATTTCTTGAAGCATAAAAATGATATGAAATTCAATTGTCAGTGTACACAAATACAGTTAATTGGAACAAAGCAAAGCCCATTCACTTACAGTAGTGATATGGTAGCTTCTGCACTATGAGGGCAGAACTGAGCACTTACAGGCTGTATGACAAAACCTTCTACAGAAAACATTTACCCTGTTCTAGAGAAGGCAGCCAAACAGGCTTCTGCTGATTGCTGATGGGAACAATAGCCTACAAACAATGACAAAGTAAAAAATTATTTTAAGGTTTGTAAGAGAGGCCAAAAATCTGGATTTTTATGTGAAACTTGTTGATTTTTAAGTTTTGGCATCTAATTTATTTTTTTAAATATCATGTGGGCAGAAACAAAGCCATCTGTGGTCTATATCCAAGCCTGCAGGCCACCATTTTGCAAAGTGTGATGTACATCATATGTTTTCCACTAAAGCTTATCCCAAGAGGTAATTATATTAATTAGATCCTTAATTTGAAGGCAAATCTATAACAGCTGACTCTTCATTCATCGATTGTTTTCAATTTAAAATTTGTTTACAGTTCAATTGCTTTACCCATTAGTGCCTTCCCGGGATCATAAATTCTTCTCAACATAAAATCTATAATAGATTTTACATCCTAAAAAGAACAAAATCCTCCCTCCATCACCCGCCTCCTCCAGATATGGCCTATTTCTCCTATTTCCTGTTCCTTCAAAGGGCAGTCTCTCCTTACTGCCTCCAGTGTGGTCTCCCATTCTCTCCTCAGTCCACTGCAGCTTGGCTGCTGTTCAAACCACTTCATAAAATGTCCTTCCAGGAAGGTCCTAGATCACCACCTTATTGCAAAAGTCAATGGAGCCTTTCAAATTCCCGGCTAACTTCCCCCTGGCATTTGGCAGCACTGACCACTTCCTCCATTTTGAAAGTGTCTTCATCCTTGGGTTTCACAATACTCTCTTTCCAGGTTCTCTCTTTATCTCTCAGGCTGCTCCTTCCATCATTTCTTTTTCTTGCCTTGATGTCATTTAACTAGTATTTATTGAACACCTGACATGTACCAAGCATGGTGCTGAGCATTTTCCAAATGTAGCTAGTATATATCTCACTCAAGAAATGAAACTTCATTTCCCTAAAACAAATTTCATTTCTAATCTATGCTTCCAGCTCATATGGCTCACATGATGCTTTAATTTGGACTTTGCTGAGGCTCCCATCTTTCCCTTAGGGTCACACCAGAATCTGGTCAGTAGAAAAGGATGGGAGAAGTACAGCAGACATGTGTGTCTTCACTATGAATGGCTCCACGCCCCTTGAGGTTTGCCGACCTCCTGTTTCCAAGCCACGGCCAGGACCCCCGGGGGCCCTACACTGGTCATACAGCATATTCCAGGGTGTAACTACCTGCTCAGATCTCCAGGCTTCTCTCCACCTCTGAATCCTTGGAAAAGTCCTTTTCTCTCTTGTCACTACAAAGGCTATTTCTTTTCACCTTTTCTGTGGGTTCAGGTTTTCACAAAAGATAGGAAATTCATTAACTTCAGACCTTCTCTCAACCCCTACTCTGCAAAAACCCCAAAGCCAAGAAAACACTTTAACAGGGTACTTTCCTTGGTGGAAAGTAGAAATAAAAATGGAGGGAAAATTTTCCCAGCTTACGTTTCAGTGAGATTTCCTGCCATAATCCTTATGCCAACTCTGGGAAGCGGGTATTATCATCACTGCTTTACAGATGAGGAAATTTAGACTTAAAGTTGCTCGAGGCCGTGTAACTGCCAATCTCCAGCTTTGAACCATGGCCTAATATGGCCTGTGTCCATGCCTCCGCCATGAAATGCTCGTGGTCTTCCTTCCCAGCATGTGGTGGCCGGCGGGGGGGGGGGGGGTCTCAGGTGTTCAGCTGAACGCTAATCAGCACCTGAGGCTCTGCATGAGGAAACTACCTAAAGGCAAGGAAAGAACCACCTGAAGAACTGTGCCCAGAGCTCACACAGGGATTGACATTCCACCTGTTCCCAATAGCCAGAGTGCAAAACTTCCTAAGGCAGGGGCGTCATATCCACTGACATTCCAATCGAAACTAGACATCGCTGCCAAAAGGGATCAAGGTCACACGCCAATAAAATTATGGCAGAGACTTTCAACTAGGCATAAGCATTCAGGAGGGTCTGTGGGAGAAGCTAGGGTTTATGGGAGGTGTTCTCACACTGTCATCTGGAAAATCCTACAGGAAGAACACTGTGTTTCTGACAGCGCTCTCTGTCATAGTAACAGCCTCTCCCCTTAACTTCCTCGTCCCCTCCATAAAGTATCTCCTCCACCTTTGAGTGAAAGGGGACAGCAGAGAGACTGAACTCATTTGACTAAGTGGGCAACTGAGTTTTAGCACACCGAGGGAACAGGACGAAACAACTTCAGGTCTCTGGCTGGGGTGTTTTCATGGCCCAGAGTGGGCCTACAGTTTTTTACCCATAATGATATTAACTGTCTCGGAGGGTGAAGAGAGAGTACGGTTCATCAGCCACTCGCCTATCACATCATGATAATCAAATCTGCGCAAAGCACCATGCGAAGTTCCCTGAAAATAATGAAGAAAAAAACAAGATCCTCCGTCACCGTGTGCACTTGTGGTTCGCAATCCTTTTTCCAAAATAAATCCTTTGGTGATGGATTACTTAGTCAATTATGTTTTTATGGTCGACAAGGCTTCCTAGAAATGCACCCCCACCACCACCAAAAATAAATAAATAAATGCAGCCCAAGCAGGAGCTAGTACTTTTTGTTGGGCCACCAGCAGTGCTCAATTTGCCCCAGCAAATAAAAGTCAAATGTCTTATTCCTCACTGTCCTACACAGCCTCTCTGCTCAAAGCCATGGGATTCCCACTGCTTTACCACTTCCCATCCACAAGGCAGCCCGGTCCTGACTCAGCAGAGAGACAGTGAGAGACAGATGAAGTATGAGGAACACAAACAGGAGGAATCATCCAGACTTAGTTCACAGCCACCCTCTTCCCAACCACCACTAAGAATAATGAGAACTGGAAATTGGAGGCTCCCGAGGAGTTATGCAAACCCCATGGGCATCAAACATTACTTTTCTTCAGAGATTTAAAAAAAAAAAAAAAAGTCAGCTCTCCTAAAAACCATTCAGAATGTTTTTGCCCTTGGGAAACTCTGCGGCTGCTTTCCTGGTTTACATTGTTGACAATGAGCTCATTTTAGAGAGGCAGTTTCTGAATCCATCCACCAAGAACAAGACCACCATGCTAGCAAGCAGTTGGCAACTAACTCAATGAAAGCATGAATGGACCAAGGTCTCAATATATATATTAAAAAAAAAAAAAAAGACACACAGAAGACAAATACCCCCAAAGTCTTCCAGACCTCATTTTAACAGAGTCCCTGTCCATTCAGAGACTTTCATAAATAACCCCACAATTAATGACATGTGTTTATCTGCAAAGCCACTCACCTGAAATATACAGTGGCTGATGTTCTCTCTGGGTATGAAGTTTATTTATGAGAAAATTAAGGGAAGACTTGACCTAAGGATAAAAATAGAGTAGCAGCACTCAACTAAATTTGCCACTGCTCTCCCCAAAAGCCTTGGGCGTAACCTATTTTGAAAAGAGTTCAATCTGAGGTGATATAGCTAAGCAAGGAGCTTGCAACTCTTAAGAAAAATAGAACTATCCCTTTCCCCTTGTAATTCTATTGTCAGGAGACAGAACTATAGCACCTCATAGGTGGACCCTCTCTTACCAGGTGTATTCTACATAGAATTATATCTAGAGCATACTATGTAATTATTGCATATCAAAGTTGGTACAAACTTTGATTCTGAAATCGTAGATTCTGTCACACCGCTGCTTGAGAATTCTCGATTATTTTCCATTGCACTTAGCATGGAATTCAAATACGTCTGTGGCCCCTACAAGGATCTAGTGACCTGTCCTCTACCTACCCGGCCGCTGCATTCAGACATACCTGTTTTCTTTCAGACCATCACACATTCCAAGATCTTTCCAACCCCAGTCCTTGGCCATGCTCTCCCTTCTTGTCCCTATTCTTCTTGAGGCCAGCTCTTCTTATCCTCCAAGTCTTGGTGGTAATGTCATCTACAAGGCTCTTCTCTTTCCACCTTCTTGTCACTCTGTGACTGTTTAATTATCTCAAAGCACATATAGCCAACTAAACTATAGAGATATTTGACGAGGTCTCTTTCTCCCATTAAAGTGCAAGCTCTATGACATCAAGAACCATGTTCTATCCCAATGGCAAGTATAGGTACTGGCATATAGCAGATGCTCAATGAAACATTACTATTAAATAAAGAACGGTCATATTCTGATTCAGCTCTACCATACTTTCACCCTACCCCAAACTACAAAGCCTAATTCAAGCATTCTTCTCCATTCCCGTCATTCTTCCCCTTTCCATAAAATCTTCCTTGAGCTTCTCACTTCTGTTTAGAGATAAGGCATATGAAGTGCCAGAGGCATGCCTAGAACAGTGACTGCTTGATAAATATAGTTACCATTAATATTACCAAATTCGCTTCTCCCAACACATTCCTGTAGCTGTTCCCCAAACATCGGTTTTTCCCTTACTACCTTCATGATTTCATGGATAATACTATCCAACCTATGTTTGTTGTTTTTTATTTGACACAATATATTCCTTCTTACACAAATTTATTTTTAAAAGAAAATTAATGGAAACTTAAAGTCCATTTCACTGACCGTAAAAGGGACAACCATAAAAATTAACATAATGAAAACAAAATAATATTAGCAACTGCTATAGATATGAAAACAGTAAGGTTAGTCTTTCCCAAAGACACAATTGAGAAGACTGAAATTGTTTGAATGACTTCCTTACTCCATGATTCATTATTATTTAAAGCCATAATTGTGTCCATATGAAATCATCCTACCTACCAGTTGGACCCTTCTGTCATTTTGCATTACGACTAGCACTTTTTACTTGGCATTTCTTATCTACCTTGATTGGTTAATTATACTTTTTATGTCTACATCTCATCCCATTTAGTTCTCTTTTATCCTTCATGGTTCTTAAGTTGGTACCTTATACAAAATATGTATCTTTAAAGCTATCTTAGTTGAGTCTAATACTTAGAGCTTTGAACCAACTTGATCAAAAGAAAGTATTCTTCCAAACTTCAAAATATTTTCAAAAGATAGGTGAGAGAGGGTATTCAAGAGTTCTGGTTTCCATTTCCCTCTGGCCTTCTGATTTCCCAAAGATATGGACCTAAACTATCCCAACCAGGCCACAGTAGTTAAATACGATGGACACCCCTTTGGCTGTGTGAACTACATTCAACTAGGAAGAGGGCCCCACACAGAATGTATGCCTTTCATGCATGAATACACAAAAAGCAAACTCTAATTCATAAGTGAAATAAAGGCAGAAAAAAAAAAAACAGAAAAAAACTGAATGTGTGATTTATTATGTTTAAGATTGGTCTATAAGGCTTAAATATGTCTGTCATAATTAACAGTAAATGAATGCAACTTTACAAAATCAGTATTTCAATACAGTACAGGACTAAATGTGGTGACTGTGCATTGAAAAATTAATATTTCCTCAATGCAAATATCAAATTTGCAGCACCATTTAGAAGCTCCCACTACAAATGCAAGCTGCAGTATTTATCACAAGCTCTACGCAGAACACAAGACTACCTAAATCAAGCATTAGAGAAAAACAGTGGAGTCATTCAGGCGTAATATGTCAGATTTGGTACAGGATTAAAATACTAACTTTTTTTAATGTCCTGGTTTCAAATTAATAAATACAAAACAATATAAAAATATACACCAGTTGACAAGACTGTACTGCAGATGATCAGAAAGTTAAATCTCGCTCTCATATGTATGCAGGTATGTCTTTAGGGCCAGAATTTCTGGATAGCTGCGGCTGGTCTTTCGAAAGAAATCCAGACTGGTGAGATGTTCGATGTCCCGCACCCGAGCTGTGTGCATCTTAATGAGTTCTTCTACCCATTTTGACTCATCCTCTGAGCTCTGCAATGGAAACAGAAAACAATAAGAGGCAGGATTTTCCAGAGCAGTTCTCCGAATGGTCAATTTTCTCCATCAATGACCTCTGCACCCTCCAGCACCCAGAGCCAATGAGGGCTATTTCTCCCTGGCCCTCCTACCACTCAGCCACAACCCTGTCGTAATGTGCCACATTGACCTGCCCTTGGCTGTAAACATTTTCAACAGCAATTCACTATACCAAACAAACAAGACATGCGGTGTGAAAGGGCATTTGACTCAAGAGGTTCTCGGAACATAAATCAAAATTAGGAAAACCAAAGGTCCTAGAAAATTCAGTACTTCGTTTCTTTTCTCCACTGTAAAATTGCAATCTTGAGCACAGAGCACAAGCAATTAGGAACGCTCTTCTGCCTCCCTGGGAAAGTGAAGAGCGTGTGCGCAATGCACAAAATTATGCGTGTGCATTCCTAGTCTTTCGGATGAACCCGTTACACCAACATCATCATCTATCAGATTGCAATGAATTGATATTTGGATAATGAGTTTGACTTGAAACAGCTCAGTGATACTCCTGGCATTTTGGAGGCCCAGGAGGCCTGGATTAGGATTGTGGCTCTACCACTTTTGGGCTATGAGACTTCGGTCAAGCTCCTTGACCCTCTAGGTTTCAGTTTCTCCTTCGGTTCACAAAGATAATCATCCTTATTGCTGCAGCTCCTTAGGAGGTAGAAAGAAGAAGAGGAAGGAAGAAGGGGGATACAAGGTAAAGTAAGGAAACACCAACACAGGATAAAAGAAAGAAACTCTCCTTCTTCTGTCTTAGCTACTTGCCAAGAACTGCTTCAATGGCACACATCCCAGATGAAGGACATTCGGATGTCCCACACCAAACAATCTATTTCATATCTCAGTTGAAACTAAAAAGCAACTCAGGTGAATCAGTCCTTTCCATTTTAAAAATATCTTCTTTCACTTTTGAAGTCGAAAGAAAGAATGAGACCTGTGGGCCCTGAGAATTATGGGGAATTGCCTACCTTCGTTAGTAGACATGAAGCAGGCAGGTCTTTGAAAATAATTTTATTCCCAAATGCCCCCTAAATTATAATGGCTCCCAAAAATCTTTCTACAAGCTGAAGGGTGGCTGCATGTCCCAGGGCTGAGAACATGCAGACAAGCCTCCATCCAGCTCTTTTCCCGCTAGTGGTCTCAATGAACTACCCACCAAAGCCCAAGAACCTGCAATGGATTTTCTCGGAAAGCTCCAACCCACACAGTCCTGGACAGGGAGCTACAGCAGCTTGTGCCAGTGCTAAATATGTACCATGAGGGTGTTGGTTCAGGAAACTGATGCCTGGTCATCCTAGGCAAAATGAAGAAATGGGAAGAAATTGCTTTGGAGGCTGGAGAAGTAAGGATTTTAACCCTCCATGCCCCACCCTTCTAACCCAAGCTAACCGAGATCTCTGCGATTCACAGGAAAGGAACGACCTAAATATAACTCTACCCACAACGGTACTGACCAATCCTCAGTGTGACCATATAATTAACGAAGTAGGAGGTCTCCAAACCTCTCAGGACCCCCTCAGAGTAAGCAGAGTAAGCATGAAGCTATATTTTAGGAGAATTTTCATATTCAACTCACTTATTTGATTTTCAATGGCAAGTCTAATTTTTCCTTTGTAAATGCAACATTTGAATGTGTGGACAAGAGGTGAAAAAGGTTTTTCATAATTTAAATAACGGTCAGCTGGGATTATAAGAATTCAGGGGGAAATCTGTCTTTTTCTATTTCTTTATTTGGGAAATGATTTGCCAAACTCATTTGAGGGACAGTCTCTCCTGGTTTTCACATGCTAAAATCTAGTGACCAATTAGTCACCAGGAAATACTGGCCGTGCTACATGTGAAAAAAAAAATATGTCTTCTGCCTGATGTTGACTGGCAATCTATGGAAGTATTTGCTGAGGGAGACTCTAGTGTCAAATGCAAAATGAATAAAATTCAAATAAAAGTCCATGTGCACCAAGGGAGGTAGGAAAGGAAAAGCTTTCAGAATAAACAACTTAGAACATTAATACAAACAAAAGCACAATCCATGAACTTCTTTCTTGCTATGGGAATTTACTCTTCACCTGCTTTTTCTCCCTGACTTTTTCCCAATTGAGTTTGTGAATTCAAGTCCCTTCAGTTTTAAAGGGAACTGCAAAGCAAGGACAGGTTTCTACGTAGATAGTGGGGTTCTTCAGTAAGAAGCATGCTGCCCATGAACTCTATACAAAATACCTCTAAGCTCTCTGTAGACTCAGGAACCAGGAAGGAGAGGAAGATACATTAGTGAATTTCATTTGTCAGGTGAAAACTCTATGGTGACTACAGAACTGCTTTGACCTGAATTTGGAACATTTTCAAACTGTCCCATCACCAAGTCCCCTAACAACAGAGAAACCGTGAACGTGTATTGAACGTGTACTCCCTAGGAATCTCAGTATACCTCAAATGGACTATTAGGAATCAAATGCTCTTTGTAGTCTCTGCTTTACCTTAAGAATGCATGGCAATTTTGAATTTCACTCCATAACATATGTGTTTATTTTTCTGCAAAAATTTTATTTCCTCACAAGTTTTTAGGAAAACTGAAGTTCAAATAAAGTATATTACGTACCAACACAGAGGCATCACATCCCCCAGTACAGCATTTGTTACTCTTGTGGTTACGAATAGTCAAGATTGAAATAAATCAGACAAAAAACGTTGTGAGCCATATGATTTCACTCATATGCGGGATATAAAACTGAAAGCAACAAACGAACAAGACGAAAACTTATAGACAGACAACAGTTTAGTGGTTACCAGAGGGAAAGGGGAGGAGGGGAGGAGGTAGAAAAGGATAAAGGGGGAAATTTAACTTTGGGTGGTGAACACACAATGCAATATATACTGGTGATGAATTATTGAATTGTACACTTGAACCTATATAATTTTATTAACCAATGTCATTCCAATAAATTTAACTTTTAAAAATGTAAAAAAAAAATTGAGGTTAAGCCCATAAATTGTCTTACTTATGTCTTCTCCACTTCCCATTCAATTCTTTATAAGATCTTATTGATCTTTTTGGTATAGTATTGCTGCCTTCTACCCTTCTCTTTATGCTTCTAAGATTGCAAACCCAGTCTTAGTTGTTACCTCAATTCTGTGAATCTTGCCAAAGCCCTTTAAGTATCATGTTTGATCTCCTCCAATGCACATTTATCTCCCCAAAGAGAAGCCTAAAATGTTGCTCTTATGCTTAAACATTTTCCATGGCTTTCTAATGCCTGAGTGATAAGAAAAAACTGCTGAGGCCCCACTATGGAAACCTGATCAGTTTAAAGAGGATAGGCTTTTGGAGTCAGAAGTTTTGAATCTAAAGTTCTGCTCTCGTACTAACTAACCAGGCAACCATGTAACACTTTCTCTTTATTCACTATAGGTTTCTCAATAGGTTTAAAAAAAAAGGCACGGGTATAGGAAGAATATATATACCTGCTTCATAGAGTAATTACATGATTAGAAATAATATATGTAGAGGACCTGTACAGTACTTGGGGGGTGGGGATCACACATACTCAATAAATGGTCACAACCACTACAACTACTGCTACTGTGAATATTATTACTAGTTCTTTTATTTTAAATTTGATTTCAAGCAGCTTCTAAAATCTTATCTCCCTCTATTACCCTCATTTCCAATATTCTGGCCAAACATAATTAGCTTTCTTGGCCATATTTCAATTTTCTTTTTTTTCCCCCCACAATCCCTATTTTGCCTTGGATATTCACAGCCTCCATCTTCACCTATAACTGAAGCCATAGCCCCAGAGCTACCTTGCCCAGGAAGCCGATGACTTTCATTGAAGCTATTCTCACAGCGCTTCACCTTTTAGCAATTTCCGTACCTGTTTCATTCACTCCCTGCCACTGAAAGCTGCCTAAATAGTGACTAATTCGCACACTATTGCTTCTCCCAGAGTACCTTACACAATCTGGGAATTTGAGTAGTGCTTGTTGACTAAGAATCCTCTTTGTAGATTTTATCCCTGCTCCTTCTGTTAAATGAAACAAAAGCATAAAGACTATTACTTCTAACATTGCCTTGGAGCTCAGACTTTCCACCACATTAAAGAGACCTGGAGTAATTGTGTGATCTGTACCCGAGTGCAGAATTAGTTCAGGGTCGGGAGCCCATAGCAAGGCTCCTGTCTACCTGCCTGGGGCTTCTCATCCTGCCATCCTGCCTCCACGTAGGAAAAAGTGAATCAGGAGTCATCTGTGCTATTTGAGAATGGGGCTACCTGTTATATATGCCCTCATAACTAGTAGCAAATGAAAATCTGATTTGTAAAGCACATATTTCTTTGTGTCTTCTTAAATGTTATTCTTACAGAAATTTTCAAACATCCACAAAAGTAGAGAGAATAATAGAATGAGCTCTCATGAATTCTTACCTAGTTTCAACGGTTATCAAAATGTTGCTACTTTCCTCTTTCTTTTTATAAAATCTATATGTCTTTTGCAAAACTAAAAACATTTGGGCACTTTTATCATTTACCAAAATTGAACACATAAATAGAACTATGTTAAATGTGCACGCGCGCGCGCACACACACACACATATTCTTACACTGGACAATAAAAAGCCATTAAAACACACATTTCCCAAGTATTAAGTAAAGTTTTGTTTGGGTCCTTTGTTCTTTCCCCTTGGCTGTATAATTCAAATGTCTTATAATAAGTGTGCTCTGGTTTAACAGTAGGAATATAAGTTGAGAAATAAAGATGAGTTATGGAAGCAAATCCTAAAGGACTCTTTTTGAACTCACATTGCAGCTCTCTTCGTTGTCAGGTCTGTGAGGAAGAATGAATGAGGAGACAGAGAGGGGGCCATCACACTTGTCCGCAGGCTGAGTGAAATCCAGGCAGCTGGTGATGATGCTGTAGTAGTGAGTTGGAACAGGAATAGAACTGCCTTCCACGTACCTGAAACAGGAAGGTCGAATAAAATTAGAACTGATGCGGTAGGTTTCTTTTTGAAGTGATGACCAATGAATATTGCCTAGGTCATTAAAATTCGTTCCCACTCAGTCATTTTTCTCTTCTAAGCACTAGTTCAATTCTGAATCTTTGAACATGTTTTTGCTGCCTGAAATCGTCCTCTCTCAATCTGGTAGAGCGAAAAAGATATTTCAAGGAAAGAAAACAGCCCAAAATAGGACTTGGATGCCGGTTATGATTACTAGGTCAATGTAGTAGAAACGTAAGGCTGGAAGAGTCAACAAAAGCCAAATTATGGAGGGTTCGGAGTGCCGAGTTGTGGGGTTTGGGCATGACTGTTTAGACAGCAACACTCCCCTGAAGGTTTCCATGCTAGGGAATGTCAGTATGAGATTCCTGTTTTAGGGAGACAACTTCATCATAGAGTTGTGTAAAACAGACCAGAGACAGCAGACACTGAAGCTAGGGCGAGTACAGCCCTTTCAAGCCCCAGCGAGAGCCTGAACGGGGTACAGAGATTTCACATACTGGAGAAAATACTAAAGACTGAGTGCTAGCGATGAGCTGGAGGTATAAAAAAGTATTTCCCAGTAGAAAAAAGTACAAAAATCACAATTCCTCACCTGGTTTTCTATTCTCTTAATTTTAATCATTTTCAAAATATTGAAATTGTGATTGAGCTAACATAATTCTGGCTAAAAACTACAATGGCCAGCAATAAAATAAATGTACAATTAAGATGAAATTTCTCTTATGAATGACTGAAAAGGAAATAAGATAACTTCTGCTGTATTAGTTATCTGTATAGAAAAAATTAAACCCTCATATTTTATGCTGCTCTGATCATTCCATGCATGTATAAAATTAAATGATGACATTAAGAATTTGTTGTATTTTTATCCTCTCGCCTTTTCCATCAGAGTGTAAGGTCCTTGTGAACACAGTGTTTTTACTCCAACAGCCAAAGTCTATATGCAATTTCCTATTGAGATGTACCAACTCAAAAAATCTAAGGGATTCTAAAAGGCCCCCAAATAATGAAGATTAGGTGAAAATTACCATCTTCCCACAGAAATGTTGTTAAACAATAAATGACAATCTTTTTAAAAAATCATTTGATACATTATCTTTCCTGGAATAGAAGAGTGCATTTATTTGCCACAAAATCTAATTCCATTTCAACCACCAATGTCACACTTCATCAAAAGTCTAAAAGAATCACAAGGAGATTCAAAGAGCAAAAGATTAAAGAGGTATCAGCTCTTCTTCAGCACATGAATGTTTGAGAAAATAGTCTTGAGTGAGATCTTGGAATTTAAAAACGCACATTGATTGGAAATGAAAAGCTTACTGTTTGATTTTGTCTTGTGTGTCATGTAAGCCATCGTAGTCATAGTCAAAAATTGGTCCACTTATCACATTAACTCCATTCCTTTCTGAAGCATATTTCTTCACCAACACCCTTTGGAAATAATTCCAGACTCCTGTGCAAAGACAAAATTAGTTCCTCATGAACAAAACTCCTTGCTTGGGCCAAATTCTCTCTCGGATGCATTCTACAAGCCAAATGTCACAAGCCAAGAAACAATAGCACTGTAGTGATTCTTGAGCAGGATCCATCCTAAAGCAGCAGCTGTGTGTGTGTGTCATATGTGAGCCAGAAAAGAGAAAGAGATGGAGACATTAGTTGGGGAGTTTACCCTAGCCCAGTAAGTCAGGGAAGGATTTACAGATGAAGTAACTGAGCTGAGAACTGAAGGATATGTGGGTATTTCCTAAGTGAAGAGGTAGAGATAGGGCATTCCACGCAGGGGGAACAGAATGTACGAAAGAGGAAGTACGGCATTTGTGAGAAATTAAAAAAGGCTTTAATCTTTTTTCCCCTTCATTATCTCACAGATATGCTGATTCCCCAGATTATGTTTCTAGACCTGACAGAGCTCTAGACATGCTTATCCAACCACCCATCTCATGTTCCACTTGAATACCTAGGAATCATGGAGAGCAAAAATTATCCATACAGAATTCTTGATTTTCCTTCTTAACCTTGCTCCAACTTTTGGCTTCTCCATCATAGTTAATGGCACTCACACTCACCTAGATATTCAGGTCAAAATCCTCTGAGTCATCCCTGATTTCTCTTCTTATACACATGTGAACCGCACCACCTCCAAAATACATTTCAGTCATGCAATCTAACCACTTCTCACCATTTTTACTGTGTTCATTCTGTTCTAAGTTACTATCCTCTCTGAAATGAACTACTACAAAAGACTACTTCCTGGGCTCCCTGTAAGAAACTCTTACTTCCTGTAGCCCATGCCCTGTACAGTAGCCAAATAGATTCTTTACATCATAAATTTCTGTAATATACTCCCCCAACACCCATTTCTAACACTCCAGATGATTTCTCATTGTAAGTAATTAGAATATAATCCCAACTTTTCACTGTGCCCCCCTATCCCCCACCTCCCTGGCTTTACTTCCTACCCTTTTTCCCTCAGAGAGATGGCTTTCTTCCTGTCCCCACCGTAGCCAAACTTGTTTCCAACTAAGCTTTTGCATTTGTTCTTCCTTTTGCCTGGAAAACTCACATCCTGATCTGTGTATGTCAGGTTTCTCCTCTGTTACTCACTTCTCAGTTCTCAAGGTCACCCGCTGGAGAAGACTTAATTGTCTACTCCAGCTCCAATTTATATTATGGCCAATCAGAGGAGCAGGATGGAAAAAAGGAGAAAGGCAAAAGAAGGGAATAAAAGAAGAGGACAGAAAAGGCAAACAATGAGTTGATTTTGATATGTTAGATTCAACTTCCTGTGCTCTATCCTACATGGGTGTTATGAGGTTCAAGTGTTATCGCCTCTTACCTCCCCTTAGTAAAAAGTACTTGGCCATTTTTCTTGTAGTATTTGAACTGCTCTTTATATCCTCTGATACTCTACCCTGAATGAGAAAGGACAGACCACCAAAGCCAAAATGCTATACATAATTATTTGCAATAAAGAAAGGACAGTGAGAGAGAAGTTCAAATGTTAACTTAAGCATAAAAACTGGAGAGGAAAGGAGGGAAAGAAACAACAATGAGAACAGTCAAAAGGCCCAACCCACAGAGAGGCAGCATGTGAAAAGCCGTCTCCTAGTGAAGAAGAGTGAGCCCTCTGTGTAAGGCCTTCTGCCACGCCAGCCTCAGGGCGGCACTGACTGTTTCCTGTATTACTGCTTGCTCATAAGGCATCCGTGAAGAATAAAAAATCCAGGAAATCCTGATTTGTGGAAATTAAATGAAGCTGCATTTCATGCAATATTATGGCAAATGTATCTATGTGGCTTTCTGAAACATTTCGCAATTGGGCCTGAGAAGAAACCAGGAAACCTCCTTCTAGGAGCATACTTTAATTTTTCACTCATAGGTAATGAATCCTACCTTTGAATAAACCTCTATTTACTACCCTAGGACATCAAATAAATTTTTTTTTTTCTCTAAACCATGCTGGCCATTTCACCAATGTTAAATTGGGAAGGATTGCCACTCCAGATGACACTCCACAATCATTTGCTCCTATGAATCCTATTTTGAGACTTTATTTCAGCCCTGAGAGGCCTGTAACACAGCCCAAGTCTCCTTTACCAAGTAGGTAGAGGTACCTCTTTTCCCTATCTTCCCTATAAGCATATAGGTTTGCTCACTCTAAATGAACTAAAGGGAAGCAAAAGCCACCACTCCTTAATGCTTTCTCTATGTTTGACTACATGGATGGATGGATGGATGGATGGATGGATGGATGGATGGATGGATGGATGGATGGATGAATGGATGGATGAGTAGATGGATGAGTGGATGGATGGATGGATGGATGAGTGGATGGATAGATGGATGGATAGATGGATGGATGGATGGATAGATGGATGGATGGATGGATGGATGGATGGATGGATGGATGGATGGATGGATGGATGAATGGATTCTTTGTTACCAGAAATAGAAAACAAGTTGTTTTGGCCACTGGAAAATTAAATCATAAACCTATATATAAACCACAGATATCACGCAATCAACTCTTAATTTTACAAATGAGAGTTTAAATGGCATTTCTATAATCATGTAGCTAGAGGTCACACTCCTGGGACTAGAATTCAGCTTTTGGCCCGGGGCTCATTGTGCCTATACCATTCATAGCATCACTATCAACCACAAATATTTATGTCATGTACAAAGAAATTATGAGTGTTCAAAGAAGCCAAGATAATTTGCACAGCTCTAAAACTAATTTAATACTCAGATGATTCAGAATGCCATCGAGCTCTTACGGGAGTTTCAGGGTCAACATTCAAAATTCATCATCACCATCATCACCCGAAAGGGGGGAAATGCTAGTAGCTTTTATTATACCATCCAATAAGTAAATATGGATGCTGTTGAATGTCAAGTCGGCCTCCGAAATACAGAAAAGACTCTTTTTAACCAGTCATACAATGAACATTGAAATAAAGGGAACACCAGATTGTATAGAAAACACAAACTTGGTTTAGTTCATGATCTGGGTCATTTCTTGTGATTAATTTCATAATTATAAACAATGGATGAAGAATCTGACAACTGTCCTCACAGATTCATAATTTGAACTAACAGTAGATGATTTACATGAAAGGTCTTCAAAAATTAAAAAGGTTAAATACAAAAAGTTGTACCAAGGAAGAAAAGGTAAGTAGCAAACTTAGAAATGTTTTTTTTTTTCATCAACAGTTTACTACGTAAATATTGGACTTACGTTTGAAAGCAGGATACATTGGGACCATATTGGTTACAAGGAATGTATCATATTTAGCTTCTGGTGAAGAGCTCAGATCTAAACATTAAGAAAACAGTGTCGTTACTTACCCAAACCTCTAACAATTAAAAAAAAATCAGTCTTCTAAAATGATCCAAATGTCAAGAAGTGACTGGATCTACTTTTTTATTCCTACTCAAGCCTTCCTTTAAATAGAATTTCCTACTTCCCCTCCCACTCAATTTCTTTCTTTCACTCAATAGTTCTCTCTCAAAAAATTTTTACGATGCTTTTTCTTCCTACCTAGTCTTGGGTCTAATAAATATTATGGAAATAAGTATTTGATTTCACTATTGTAATTTTGGACTTTAAAAAATGTCATCAAAGTAATGAGAGATAATTAAAGGGTTTCATGTATTCTTAAGAGATCACCTGTATGGTATTATTAAAATGATTCATGTCTTAATAATTTACCATTTCACTTTCAGATTCTCAATTAATGATGTGAAGGGTGCAAAGAATATTCCCTTGCACTTTAGAAATCCCCTGGAGAAGAGAATTTATAAAAGCTGGTCTCTTTTCTGGCCAGTTTTGGAAGGATCCCATAGACGTTTATCTCTTCGATCTCTGGAGCACTCATTTTGAAGAAAACCTGCAAACCACTTGGTCCTAAATACCAAGTTGCACACTCTAGACGCTACGAAATTACATCCCTCTAAGATGATCAGATCCTGATACTCTATAACTTACAAGGAGGGAAGAGGAATCCATAGGACATCTGTTTATCATTTTTGTAGGCTAAACAGCTCTGACTGAAACTCGGAGAGACACGGACATCAGGCCGGACGCAATTGGTCAAGTGCTCGGGGATGCCAGAGACCTCAGCCTGCATAGTGAGTCAGAGGTATTCAGCAGCGTCATTGCAAAGACAATGTCAAACCAACAGGGAAATACTGAAACCAGAATCAAAACCCCTCTAGCTTTTACTATAGCTCATATTCTCACATTCTGACTCCTTAAAAAAATTTTTCAAAACGGCCTCAGTTTTAAATACGGTAAGCCAGTAATTTTCAAACTCTTATTTTTCTTTAGCAGCAGAACTCTCTTGATAAAGTCTTAAATAAAGCAATATAGAAAGCAGAATATAAAGCAGAAATCCTATTGTTGAAATAATGAATAGAATTCTAGAGAAGACAAAAAAATAACACTCTGAGAAATTATATAGACATTTATATGTATATAA
The DNA here is from genome assembly GCF_000151845.1 of Pteropus vampyrus. Lineage (NCBI taxonomy): Eukaryota > Metazoa > Chordata > Mammalia > Chiroptera > Pteropodidae > Pteropus > Pteropus vampyrus. Next base: position 7,911,609 of record NW_011888835.1, read on the forward strand.
AAAGAAAGACTGCATGCATATTGCATGTGCCAGTGCATACACACACGCATACAGCACACATTAACAAGAAGCTATGTTTGGGGTAAGGGAAGTACTCATTTGCATTCAGAAATTAAAAACACATTCCCAACTGCCAAACGATTTTTTCTAACTCTTGATAGAAACTTACCTATCTCATTTTCATCAAAACTGAAACTCCAACATGAAGCTTTTATTAAAAAACAGATAGGATGCTGATAGTGGGGGCAGGGAGGTTATGTTGCGTGTCGGGGGTGGGGGTATATGGGGACTCTGTGTCCTTTTCACTTTATTTTGCTATGAACCTAAAACTGCTCTGAAAATTAAAGTCTATTAAAACTAACAAACGAATCTTGGTGGGCTCTATAACTATTGGCCAATACCAAGCAGAATAAAAGAAACTAGAAAAATTAGTAGGAGCTTTTCAATATTTCACATAGTACCATGAAGTTATTACACCATGGAATAAAATTGAGTTTAAAATATCATGCAATAGATCCAACACTGAATATTTTTAATCAGGAAAAATTAAAAACTTTTCTAAGACAAAATTCTGTTAAGCAAGCAATTATTATATTAACACATCAAGAATTTTTATAAAACTCAGTTTTCTCAACGACCTGTTTGGAAACAGTGTATGATGTCCACAGTGGCATCAGGAATATTTCGCTATAACCGCTTTCAAAGTCAGTATGATATAAAATATCATATCTAGTCCGATAGAGCACTGCAGGCCGTCCATAGAGGAGGTGTCTCTCTAGGAAAGAAAAAATAAACTGTGTTAAAACACGAATTAACCTTTATATCAAACGTTAAATATTGGAAGAGAGTCCAGTTGTCCAAAATTTGCTTGTTTACTTATTAATAATGTAGAGCTCCTTCTCCTTAATTTAATCAAGTTAGTTTTCCTAATACTTTTGTGGTTTATCTGATCACTTAAGCATGGGTCAAAGCTTACAGTTACCAAAACTATAATGTAAATGTCATACTTATTTCAATGCCTTTTTTCAGTTATAAAGAATTTTAATCTGCATAGGGGGGAGAAAATATGATTAGTAAATTTTGAAAGGGTTCAGCTGAATGAGAAGTCAATAGGATTGATTTTTGTAGAATTCATTTGACTCCTGAAAAGGTTCATCAAATTAACCGATGATTTAATTAAGAGGAAGGCACCCTTTGATCATTAGTTGCAAACAGCAACTCAAATATGCATTACTTCAGCATAAATAGTGAGTAGTAATGAGCATTTAAAGTAAGCAGCTTTGTCACACAGAGGAAAACTCTTTAAGTACGAACTTAAAGGAACATGTATAGATAAAATATATTGGAATTCAAGAGTGTCATTTAAATACAGAAGAGGGGAGGTCTCCAGTTACCAAAGAACTCAGTTAAGACCCCAGAATGTAGATCCAGACCTCCAAGAGAAAGCTCTCCTTTTAGGAAAAATAAAAGATCTGAAACCTTACTCTTTTAAGAAGAGATGGGAGTTTAGTGTGTAAACTTTCATTCCACACCCACAATAAATGGCTGGAGCTTGACCTGCCCGTTTTGGATAGGCTAAAGTCAGAACTTCCATAGATTCTTGGAAATTGGGGTCCTACAGACCAAAATATTTAAAGATTGAGGTATTGATAATGCACAATTAGGCAATGCACAATTCCCTAAGTGATAATCAAAAAATTTTTTTATGATTATTTTTATTAGAGAAAATCAGTTCTGGCAATCACTTATTAAATTATTTATACATGTTGCTTTAATTAAAGTATTACTATTCTATGCAAGTAACAGAGGAAACTCTTCGTAGAATAATTTGCAAGACCCTCCCCAAGTAGAACTGCAGATTTGAGGCAAGGCGGCCCACACTGGTACAGCGCAAGCCTGTCTGGGTAGTTTGGCTTCAGCACTGCAGTAAATGCCTTGGTTAAGCTGCCAAATTTGGGGACCCATCCCTAAGAATCAGAACATAATATGATAACATTATATAAAAGAAATATAATGAACAAATAAAAAGCCAGCAAATCATAACAGTAGTACTTGGGGCAGTAAACCAAGTGAGACTTTCCTTTGAAACTCAAACCAAACCTTTTCTAGGTTCAAAATTTCCATTAACGTTTTCCTGGTTTTCATTTTTGTTGCCTCTGAACTTCCTGGTTTCAGCTGGAAGCAGAAGTATCAAAATTCTTTGAGAAGCTATTCTCTTTTTATCGTTCAAGTTTTAATGCTTACCAAACACATTCTTCCGAATTCAAATGCAAACCTAGCATCTAATCTATTCCATGAAGGGACAATAGAACAGCAGCCATAGTTCTCCATGCAATACCCCTCTTTAGAGCAGCCACTAAACAATAATCTTGGGCAATCTATAGACTCCACCAACTCTGGCTTCCCTTCTGGTCCTCCTCATTTATTGGCATCAGTACAGTCCCCACAGAACATGTGAAGCTAAGCCAGGTGGACCCCACATCCCAGTGTATGCCTGTCACCCTAGCATAATTGTTAAGAGTGCCTCTTTCCATACTCAAAAATAGATGGCAAATAAAATGATCACATAGTTCAGCCCTCGTGGAAGAGACACGAGGAGAGGAAGTGAGGGGACAAAAGTGGAAGAGACGTCTTAAGATTTACTCTCTCCTGAAAGATTTCCCCAATTTAGCTACCTATCTCTATTCACTCTTCTGCTCTGCATGTATAGACTCAATTCTCTTCAGGAAATGTGCACTTCATAGCTTCCAACTGCAGTTTTTGGCACATAGCTGCAGGACAAATATATCACTGTATGACTAACTTCTTCTCAATCGTTAACTGTGCATTTATGGCATGAAGGAAAAACAATGCAATGGTTTCGACAGTTTCCTAAAACCCAACCAATTTCCCCAACCGACCCAAAGAATCTCCTTGGGTCTCCCTGGAGCATCATAATTTCATCTAACAAAGAGGTGACATCATCTTCACAGTAAGAAACACAAACTTTAAAATCCAGAATCAAAATTTAGATTTCCCTTTTTCAGTTTATCAAAGTATCAAAGAACCACAGATTCTTGGTCACAGCTTAACTCTGCTACTCTTTATGACATCGTGGGCAAGCCACCCATTTGCATTTCTGTTTAGCAAAAGTCTCTACTGGAGCCATAAGGGTACCCGCATCTCAGTCTTTGGACACATAAGCTCTTCATCTCAAGACCAGCCACCCTGGAGACAAGCCTGCATGCCTCTGCTTTAGAAGTATGTCTGTCTTGATTCCTTAATGGGTCTAGAACAGTCCATGTCTTCTCAGGTTAGGCTGCTACTCCATGGAATTCCAGACAAGGCCTTCATCCCACATCCCCGGTCCCTGTTTACAATAGTCTCTGGCGTTTTGGGTACACGCCAATGTTCTCCTCCAGATACCACATTTGGCAAAATGCTGTGAGGCGAAACCTTTTTAAGTGGCGTGGACTTGCTCAGCTCTCACTCTTTTCATCTTCCAAAATTCGGTCATCCAGACTCGAGTTTGTGTTTCTTTTCCCTCCTCAGCTTCCTGATTCATATTCCCACAGCTTAATTGGCTTACTTAAGTGCCTACATGAAAATCTCCCCTTTTTGTTTTTATAAAATGTTCACTTCCATAATAATATGCTCTTACATTTTACCACAAAATCTCTGCCCAGGGTCTTTCTTTCTCCTGCATCCTATCTCCTACCTTGCCTTGCAAGTACCTACTACAGTGACTGCCGTGTCAACCTCCTCTGGGAGTAGATCTGACGCCTCTTTTAGTATCCTGTCCTTTCTTACCTCAACCCTTAAAACACCATGTTGTAATTCATCAACTGGTTAAATCTCACAATAAAATAACAATAAGCACAGAGATTTTTATCTGTTTTGTTCACGATTGTATCCCTATCTCCAGCACATAATATCTACTTAGTAAATACTTGTCAAATGCTTGTTCTATTTCTTAAAATGCCATCTTTACGACTCTAAAGAACAAGCCTCCTAATGTGAGCTGCCTACTATAACTCTAAGAGGTAGACTAAGTAGATCAATATCATCCTCACTTTTCTGAGAAGGAACTGGAGGTTCACGATTTGTAAAAGATAATTCAGCTACATGGCAACATCCAAAATCTAGGCTTCCATCCTCCTTGTCCATTATTCTTCTCAGCATTTTCAAAATAGTCTACAGGTGCATGCTGACTGCCAGGTTATTCTAATGGAGGGCACATCTCAATGAAGAACCAGCTAGTCCTGGGTATGAGCTTTGCCTGAGTCGTGACTACTGAGGAAAGCAATCTGTATCAAAGCATCTAGTACCTCAGAATCAACTTCCAAACCCTATTTTGCACCAAGATTCTCTCCTGACATAGTCTCTTTATTCCAACTCCTAGAATAAGAAGC
>NW_011888835.1:7916829-7919600 GCF_000151845.1 Pteropus vampyrus
CAAGAACAGTCATGCAATTAAGATCCAGAATTCACTACATATCTAGAAATATTAAGGCTTTAACAAACAATTTAGATCACTATTTTTGAAGATTATGTATTTTTCTCTTCATTTAAGGAAAAAACTTGATTCTATACGGTTTAAATATTTATAGCAAAATATTGCCTAAGATTAATTTAATATACCTCTCTGTTGTTACTTCAAACATCCCTTGGGTTGTTTCAATACGGTTATGTACAGCGTTCACAAGTGTGTTTTGCACAGTTGCATGAGTGTTTTTATGGCCTATGACATTAGCTACATATGAATGTTACAAACGGAATGTTCATAGCATACGGTTTATGGGGGGGAAAAAAAGCACCTATGTAAGCTACCTACAGCTATGCTTAAAAAAAACTAGAAATACAAATAATACAACTTTACATTTGTATAGCACTTTAGGTCTAGGAAATGGTTTAAAAGCCTCAATATATATTCAAAGATATCCAGAAACGGGAAGCAATTACTCTAATCATAGCATGCACGTGCACTCAACACACACAGTGACTCGAATTCATGAGGTTCTAGTCTAATGGAGCAGACACTGAATATTTCAGGTGGGAGTCTAGATTTATGACCCAGGAAACACCATAAAGATTTGAAAGAACTCTAACCAAGAAAATGACACTTTGCAGCTAAAGAAATGACTGAGATAGGATCCTTAAGAAGACAAAGACCAAGAGACACGAGAGAGAAAACTGAGGTTTATACATCTTCCAGAATCTAAACTAGGAAATGCTTTACGCATAATACGACAATGATATATAATTATTTTTATTTCATGTAATAGTTGCTAAGTCTCTCTTGCATCATTAAAGGCTATCCCAATAGGCCACAAACAGACCAAGGCAATGAATGTGCTACCATGATCCTCCCCTAATATTTTATGTCATCGGTGTGAAGTCATATCCAGGGAACTGTCGGTGACACAGCTGACAGAACCAGATGTCTCAGGGAAATCAGCTCCCGGTCCAGGGTAGGCACTCAACAAATGCCCATGAGGGTCCATTGCCATGAATGTGTATAAGCCTTAAGTTTCATTGATGTAAAATCGTCTTGAAGTAAGACACTTATGTCTACCTCTGAGCAATGGATGTCTGTGGTCACACACTATAGGACCTTCCAGCTCTGAAAGGCAGTGATTCACCTAGAAGACGCCTCTTCTTTTCATACTCAGAAGTTTGAGGGTGCTGTTTATGCCAAGTTGTGGAACTGGCTTTGTCACATGAGCACACTGCCACCAGCAAACTAAATGCATAGTCTTTTTCCCCTAGATGGGAATGTTTTAGTACCAGGAAGAGCCAGAGTTTGAATCAGCAAAAACACAGGAGTCGATGTAAAGTTATCATAATTAACTATTTCATTAGCGACTTTTAGAAGAGAAACATCTCAGTTTTATTTCTCTGCCTTGGTGACCATATATTCGAAAAACCCCAATCACGAGACTTTGCATCTCTTGATCCTGGCGACATTCCAATTTTTCTGATTATAATGACATTGTAATACACTAGGGGTTAGATGTCAAACATTTCAAATCACTTCTAGAGTTTATGAAGGATCTGTGTACCTTCCACCAACTAAATCCTATCTTCAAAGCTGTGGTCATCCAATTACATGCCGAAGAGTCTGTGTGTTCTGTGATCAAAGAGAGAAGGGGGGGTGGTGGCGATGCAGAAAGGGAAGAAGAAAGAAGATGAAGATCTTTATAAAAAGGGAAAAGAAATAAATAAAATCTTCTACTGGTTTCCTCAATCTTTACTTAATCAGATTGGAAACAGCACATATGATAAACAGAACCATATGTAAGCTAATAACTCAAAGATTGCTCTCGGGAGAATTCGACTATTGCATCTCTACTGCATGACTTCAGGCTGCTGTACTTGAGTTCTATTTACTTTTTAATAAACTTTTAGCTGTTCCCTTGCTGTTACAAGATGCTATCCCATCTACTGTGATGACATGCATAAAAGCTTTTCCCTCCTCTTCTAATTTCTTTTAATTCTCTGGAATTTCAAAACCAGAAAAAAGGGCGTGTGGGGGTAGATTACATTATTGTTCTTAATTATTCACTACCCTTTTATAAAGGATTATATCCTTCTACTCATTGCCATGTGACTTGCAGGACAGTGTCCTTGTTGAAAAAATATTTCTCTACTCCATTGTTTTTATGGACCCTGCTCTCACCAGTGAACTGTGAGTGGAAGTGACAAATACTTCATGAAAGCAGAAGTGTTGAGACCCATGGCACAGTTCTGCCACGAAAAGGGCATTGTGCAGCTCGGGGTTGCTCCTTCTGCCTGGATTCCAGAATGAGTACATGTGGGACAGAGCCATACTTAGCCTACAGTCGGCATACTGAAATGTGAGCAAGACAGGCAGCTTTCTCGGTACAAATCACTGAGATTTCTTTATCATCCCAAGATTGGAGAAGTTGACTAATACATGCATGTTATCATTGTACCTAGATTACAAGGAGGAGGTAGGGCTCAAGACGATCCTTATGTGGAAAAGGCGTTCTGATTTGGTTCCTTCTCTCTCTCCTCACAACATATACACTGACTTTCCACGCAGGTGAACTACAGTATATGTACGAGTTGCTATTATTTATAATAGCAGGTCCTGTCCTGTCACAGAAGTTCCCATCAGCACCTTAACATATGACCCATCAGATACACAATGGTATGTTTGATTTCCAAAAGGCTTAGAAGCTATTGATAAAAAAAAAAAAAAAA
>NW_011888835.1:7920475-7923266 GCF_000151845.1 Pteropus vampyrus
TTTTTTTTAAAGAAAAGTAAGGTAGTCTTTTGGAGAAACTCAAGACAAAATAAAGACAATCCATAATTCCTCCTATATGGCTTATGATAACATATCCAAAATATTTTTTATTCTCTAAAAGAAAGGTAATTTAGAAAACAAGAGACAACTAATAGAGTGCTCAAAAGTTATATTTGGAATCTATCTGAAGACCACTTCCTGTTGACTTTAGCAGTGCAATTTGAGCTGAGGTCTGAGAATTACCTGCCTTCGAGTAATTATTCTCATTGGTTCTTGTCAGTTGCAAAAGTAGGAAGGAGAAGAAGAGCAAACTGATTCCTCCAGTGGTGAGCTTCCCAAACTGGCTCCTAAGCCCCTGGGAATTCTGGAAGGTAGCAAATGGTAGGGGATGGAGGTGGGGCACTGGGAGAACTGTTTTCCATTTCTCTGAGATCTGATAGAAAGATCACAGATTTACCCATAATAAAACTACAAGTGCAAAAATAACTGATTTCTTTCCTTTATGTTGGCATAAACTCAGTGTGGTAACACTGGGTATTTCTTGCTATCGGAAGCACTGACTGGCAACTATAAAGGTCTCTGACCAATAGAAAATTCAACAAACAAATTATTGCTTAACACTTGTAGTTTGTTTGGTATTCGAAAACTGTCCAAACACGATGTGCTGCGTAGTCTTTATTTGCACCACCACCACCATCACCATCACCTCCATCCATGTTGCACCCTTCCCTACTCAGCCCTGTGCCCTGAGGGGCAGACCTCTCAGGACAGCATCAAAAGAGCAAGCTTGCCCTCCGGCTTCCTGTTTGGCTCTAGCAACGGGAGGCACCAGTAGGGAATTAGAGGAGAAAAAAGAAAACAGGGTTTATTTATTCCCCTGGTTTCCTCACTACAAGGTTGCAGTGTATTAGCTGCATCCATCTACTGAATTCCATAGGTCTTTCCTACATAGCTTTCCCCAGTGCTCTGGTAACTGCTCCCCCTGCCCCTTTATTATTCGAGGCTAGTACAGGCACCCTGCTAGCCCCAGGGCACTTCATCTTCCCTCAGTGATGTTCTACTCTGCTCAGCCTTTGTTAATAGTCCTCTCATTAAACACTTTTGAAACAATCCTTTGAAACTCTCTTTAAAAACCTCTTCTGCATGAGCCGTTTTTTGTTTTTTTTTTTTTTCCTATTGGGACCATGACTAATAGACACGTGACCCAGATTGAAAAAAAGAAAAAGATCTTTGGCTGGGAATTCTGACTCCACAATATAGCGTTATGAATTCTGCTTTTTGTCCTTCATTTTCTATACCTGTGTTGTCCAATATGGTAGCCACAAGCCACATATGGCTCTTTCGACATAAAGTAATTAAGTTAAACAAAATTAAAAATTTAGTTCCGAGTGCTCAAAAACCACATATGGCCAGTAACTACCATTTTGGACAGAATAGATATGGACCATTTACACAGCACAGAAAGTTCGATTGAACAGCCCTACTCTACACCCAACCACCTCCTCCGTGATAAACATAAAGGTTATTTCTACCTTTGGCTCTACCTTATCATCACAGGTGCAGCCCAGGTCAAAATCAGACTGAAGGTACATAATCCCTGGATAATTGGGTCTGGTGACTTCCTCTGGTATGGTTGGCCTGAAGGTGTTAGTACGCAAGAGATGATTCAAACTTCCATGGGTCCCATTATTAGGAGCTGGCTTCAATCCCAGGAGATCTAATGAGAAGAAAAGAAGCCAGGTGCTTTGTAAACATTTTTTGATGAGATATGGCGAGAGTCAAAAACAATCACCTACCAAGGGTCTGAAAACTCTGAATGCTGATCAGAACTGGATAAAATCAAATTAGATAAAAACCTTCTTACTGCCTCAATCATTCTAGCCTAACGATGTCTTGCCACAGCTTTCTGAAATAGCATGTTCATTGCTTGATCAGAGACAGACAGACAGACAGACAGAGAGAGAGAGAGAGAGAGAGAGAGAGAGAGAGACAGATTCCCCAAAAGAAAGTAAAGGAATAGGGCTTTACCTAGCAATTGCCCATGTCTTTGAGTTACAACCTAAAGACTATCAGACTCTTGCCTTTCAGCATCTCTAAGAACTTTCTATACCAAATTTTGAAATGAGATTTATAATCAATAAATAACCTCCAATGCACTCCACAGAAGTACGGGGACAAGAGGAGGCTTTGGCCCTGTGCCTTGAAGTGCCACTGTGAAATGAACAGGCTGATTTCATAGCGAGTGAATGGTTGCCAAGCAGGCACACAGTGACTTGCCTAAGCTGGGAGGCGGGACAGGGGAGAGTTAGCAGCCAAGATGGGAAGAGAACCCAGGAGACCCGACTTTCAGACTCCCCCTTTAACCACCAGACTGGCACTCCCTTATTAAATAGGAAAAGTTGTCCTCATTGAGCAACTAGAAGTGCAAGAAAGAAAAATAATTAGGAGCACATAAACAGCCGGCCAGGATGCAAGCTGGCAAAATTTCAACTGGGCTGCAGTGTGAGAGATGGAGATGGGAGAAAGCTCTGTGCGGGACTCTCGCTTCACCAGGTCCCTGACCAGCGGTGTCAAACTGTAATGCTATGTTGGAGCAGCCAAAGGCTGCCAACAGCAACACCATGAAAACTCCTCATTAGTCAACTGTTGGATGAAGACAAAGAAGCCATAGAAGGGAATGATATGCTGTCCTCCAAACCGATGGGCGAGTTACAGCATTAGTTTTGCAGGGAGATGAGGTGGTCCTGGAAAAGAGACACCTCATTTCTTTCTCCGACACTGAGGAAGTTCA
>NW_011888835.1:7925176-7930226 GCF_000151845.1 Pteropus vampyrus
AAAAAAGGTAAACATCTGACATATTTAAGGCCAAATAAAACATGCCCACAGGAACAGAGGTTTTAAGATTACCAACATTTTCTGAACTCCTCTATCAACATCCCTACAAGCTAAGGCTTGTCAGCTGAAACCAAATCAGTTCGGTGTCTTAGTCATACTTCGGACTTACTCAAGTAATAAAAATAGAGGCTAGAATGTGAATTAAAGAACTGAAAAAGAGAGAGACACACACACACGGAGATGCACTGAGAGACTACAGGGAGACACTGAGACCCGGAAAATTAAAGATGCATTGTCTCAGCGCTAATTGTTTTCTTAGCATACAAAATCTTTCGAAACAGTGAGATGTCCAACTGAGATTTCTCTTTATGATGGCTGAGCACCTTAGAGCACTCAAATGGCCAAAGGGATGGTTTCGAAGATGAGAACCAGGGACAGCCAATTCCCAAGTTACCTTGCAACATGCCATCTGCGGTCCACCAATAAATGGATGTCCTCGATTCTTCTGTTGTTGGCATAGTGCAAACGTTTGGGAAGGTGTTGTTTCATGTAGGGTTTAAAGTGCTGATCTGGTTTTTTACACTGAAATATAAATGGAAATTGGACTTTAGATGGAATGTCTTCTATAAGAAGGCTTAGATAGCCTCTCTCTAGAAAGTTGAAGGAGATTTTAAGCCAAACAAAAGTTTGGTTCGTGAATAAATGAAATTTGTTACACCCTATCAAATAATATAAACTGAAAACAAGTAGGTTAAAGAAGATTAGATAACTTTGGAGATGGAAGGTGATCAGAGGGGAGGAGGAATTTTTTAAGATACATTCCGGACTCACAAGACCATCACTAAGAGCAATTCAAGCTCCAAGACCTCTCCCCAACAGCTTCGAGTCACAGGATTGGAAGGTAGCATGGGAGAGGCGGAGAACGCATGCCCAGGCCTCTGTGATTACACCCTCGTGAGGCTCTGAGGCCTCTATCCTGGGTGGTGGGCCGATCTGGTTCAGAAAGAGTAAGGATTTGTTTACTCTCAGTACTAATGGAAAGATCAAATATTGTCAGCTTGTATCATTTCCAAGACCATTAGGGAGCCTGCAGCTGTCCACAGGCCAGAAGTTTTGAAAGCTCCCAGGGGAACAAATATACAGGACAGCAGGGCAACGAGGAGAATGTTTCCCCCGCCCCACAGGAGAGGTGAACACAGAGATGAGTGTGTGGGAGCTGCTCCCAAGCAGAAGCCTGGTGACTGGCAGGACTTACCGTGAGATTAGCAATAATGGCTTTAGGGTCATCTGTTCAGAGAGAGAAGGAGAAAATTTTCAGAAGAGATGACAGTAATCACGAAGATAAATCCTTTTTGCTGTAAGACTCAATCCTTTATTCCTTTCCCCTCCCAGAAGGGCTATCAATTTAGTGTTTTGTTTTAAATAAATGTAAATCGTGTGTGGGCATTTACTATTTCAGTACATAAAAAGCAGTTAAACGAGTGGAACAATCCCTACAGTAAATTTCCCTGCTGGATCCGGGGCTTCTCTACCAAACGGAAATCCTTTCAGAGCACCAGGATATGGTGAAGTCAATTACTTCTTTAAATTCCCCCAAATGGTTCAAAATGGTCTCTCTGGAGCCTGGATTCACTTTTTTTTTTTTCTCTTTTTTCTTTACAATTTAACATCAGGAACTAAACTGGGCATTTGTGTCTGTTAATGTAACTTCCTATTTATCTGCAGATCTTTTAAACAAGTTATCATCCACTTTAAGATGAATCTCTAATCCACTGAGTTATGTTTTCTAAAAGGAGTTTTGTTTCCTCGGTAATATCATGGGTCTAATTACATAGGTAGCTGCCCCGGACACACATGTGTGTGCACCTCCTTTATTTTCACTACCAGCAAACAAAGGATATTTTAGTTAATACCCTGGACTATCTAAAAGCAAAACTATGTAAATGATGGTTGTGTATAAACTGTGGACAGGATTGTATTATCTGAAGGTCCCCTTTTGGGGAGCGTGGGGAGAAAGAGGAGATTGTAGGTTGGTTGAATTTTGTTTTGTTTTCAAAAAATTTGCTTCAGTATGTTATTATAGAATCAGCAGAGAAGGAAAGCAGAGTTCAGAAGAGATACCAACTGTCATGATGCAGTCACTTCTGTGTCCTTTCTCACTGTATGCCCTGGGTCTGTGCCCAAGAGGCACACGATACACATTTGTTAATAAATATAAAAATGCACGAATAAGGTTGCCTTGCAGTGTAAGTACACATGATTCATAGACAATTTTCAGAAGTTTCGTTCTAACGCTATAAAATCCAATGCTAAACAGTGGAATCCATTCTACTTAAATTAGGGTTAAATTTTAGTGGCATATTTTCATGGAAAGCAAATAAGTACCGTCACGTGCTACATAACGTGTTCCAGTCAACGACAAACCGCATATACGATAGTGGTGTGCCCCATAGCCTAGGTGTGTACTAGACTGCATCACCTAGGTGTGTGTAAGTACACTCTGTGATGGTTGCACAATGGCGAAATCACCTAATGACACACTTCTCAGAACCTAGCCCTACACAGCACGTGACTGTAATAATGGTAGCAATAATGGTTAACTCAAATTGTGCCCATACCATGTGTAGTCTGTCTATAAGTAAGACATCTTTCTCTCTGGTCATTCACAACAACTCTGGGGGCAGGGGCTAGAGTTCTCACTAAGTCAATGGGCATTTGGAAGGTGAGGGTGCTGACACTGGGACCCCAGCATTCTGACTGAGCAAGCCACGCTTTGTTCCTCTACACTCTGTGGCCTCATAAACCACAGTCCTCAAAAGAACCGGAGTAACTTCATGTTCGTTAATAATGAAAAATAAAATAAAAAGCATAGGGCGATCTCATGCTCTGATAAATCCCAGAGAACTACTGGGAAGTAACAAACGCCCAAGTCTACGTTTGGGACATCGATCTGTCAGTCTGAAGCACTTGGTCCTCTCAGGCTGAGGGCGCCCACGTCGTGTGAGGGCAAGAGGCCCCCAGCACAGGATGGTGGTTAAGAATCAGAGAATCTGGGTTTAAATCTCAGCTCTGCCACCTGCCAGCTGTGATACTCTGAGCCAGTTCCTTCACCTCTCTCTCAGCCTTGATTTCCACTATCTGTAAAAAGGATAATGATATTTATCATACAGGGCTCTCGGGAGGATTAAATAAGATGGTGTATATGTCATAGCTAACATTTAAACAGCTTTGACTATGTGCTAAACACCGATCTAAGCGATATGTAATCTCTCATTTACTCCTCCCAACGACCCTTATTTTATAGATGAGGACACTAAGGCTTGGAGTGTTTGAGTAGCTCCCCAAAGTCCCAGTGAGCACCTGGCAGAGCTGGGGTCTGAGCCCAGACGTCTTGTCACTGTTGCCCGGGCCCTTAATCACCTGCCCTAATGTCTCTCACAAAACGAAATCACATAAATAAAGGGTTTTGCAAAATACAAAACATTTCATTCTTTGGTAGTTATTATTCCCTTGGCTCCAAGAAAGTTTTTTTTTTCCCCTAAAACAAACTCCCCATTACAGTTACTGATATCTGAAAATACCTTTCAAAATAGACAAAAGCTTTCTTGCATAAGCCCTAAAATGCAAACACTAAATCAAGAGGGACCGTAAGTGACTCACATTCTGTCTCTGGCGAGGGCCTGCCTATCTCAAGTGAGCAGAGAAGGGAGGGCATACAGGACAGAAAGGACTGAAAAGGAGAAGGCAGAAACACTGGTGTTTTGTTTATTTTATAACTGTTGCCTGGAGCTGACCTTGGAACAGTTCCCATTTGTGTTGACTCAGAAACGTAGTTTGGGAAAAAAACTTAACTTTCCAAAGCTTTACACTTAGTGCCAATGGTTTCTTATTCCCAAGGCTAAAAACCCGAAAGCGTTTTTTCCTCTAAAATGCAGCGTGCCTCCAATAAAACTATGGACTTCTCAAAAGTTAGGTGGGCAGCAGCACCTAAAACATTTTAGTCCTTAAATTAATGTTCTTGTCAGTGGCATCTCATAACTTCAATGTGTCAAACTTAGGTGATAAGATTATTTCTGTTGATTTTATTTCTAATCTTTCAAAATAGCTGCTACTTCCCAAGGGCTTAAGAGTCTCTCCTCCTGGGTTCTGTCCATCACTTTTACAAAAGTGAACGGTCCCCTTCAACCGGAGTCCTAGCAACTTTCAGGGTCCAAATGTGGTTTTGTTGGCCCTGTCATGGACTCCAGAGCTTCAACTAAAGAGCAAGTCTTGAATCTCTTGTTGAAAAGCTCTTCTCTTGTAAACAGAAGTTTATGGTTATACACATGCCTCAAAATCAAGTGTATTTTCTACATGATAAAAACAAAAGCAAATATTTATATAATGTTATCATGTGCCAGGAACCACTCTACGTGATACGCAGAGTTTCATTTTCACGACAGTCCTGTGCAGGAGTTGTTATTATCATTCCCATTTTTCAGATGCAAAATTGGAGCTTAGAGTTTAAATGACTTACTCAAGGTCGCTTAGCTAAGAGGTTGCAGAGCTAGGATTTTTACCCAAGTATTCAGAGAAGCTTCAGAGAAAAAGCCATATCTATTCCATTATATTAGCACTCTACCAACTTAGTATTTTAAGAATTGACTTACATTTAGCATTATTGCTAAATTTGGATCGAATTCTTCCTAGCGTTCCAGGCACTAACGTAATGTCATCCACATTAGTCAGGTAATTGCTCAAGAACTCAGTTCTATCACATGTGACATCTTCCATTCCTGTGGGAAGGGGGAAAAAAAGGATTTTCAGGCAATCTTAAAATTAAAATCTTAACACAGACACTGAAGATAATATCCAGGCATCTCTTTAATTACTTTTTAACAGCTTCATGCAAAGATCTCTCTCTTTTGAGGGTTCTTAAATTGACTTTAAATTTTTAAATGCTTTTTTTATATAATCTTTTCACTAGACTTTGATTTAGTCATATTATCTTGCGGCACTAGAAGGTTGAAAATACATCATCTCAATTATCATTTTATGCCATTTAGCAAGA
>NW_011888835.1:7931231-7933916 GCF_000151845.1 Pteropus vampyrus
AAAATAAAAACAATAAACAGCTACCGTGTTCTAGCAAAATGTTTACCCAGGAATAGGAAGCCTCCAAATACATATTAATGGAAGACCAGAAGGATCTTCCATTTCTTACATTTCTAGAAAGTCACTTATGCCAATGATGAACCATCTCTCTTGCTCTTAAAGACCTTACGTGAAGTGCTTCTGAAGCATCCTCCCCCTTCATCCTCTGAACTAACACTGTATAGGTGTTGTGAGTGTTCTCATTCTACAGATGGCTCTTCAGGGGTGCAACGCAATTTGAATTCTATTGTAACTCATTCTACTTCAAAGCCCAGGCTGTGAACTAGACTAGACTACCTTTTACGTAAGAGACACTGTGGCTTCCCAAAACCAAAGCAGCCTACTCATCCCAGAAGCCTACACACTGGCAAGACAACATATTCGTCTATGCAAGACTTTTATAGTGCTCCAACATGTGATTCATTGGGACCCATCTACTTAGACTTCTGGCTCCAACCTGTGATCAGATGCTCTTGATACCTCTGGGCAACTTCAGTTGAATCACCTGCTCCGAATTTCTGTCCTATCTGCAGCTCTCCACCAAGTCAGACTCATGGAGCATGACTTTGCAGAGGGTCACATTTAGTCCCTGTGAAAGAGCAAGGTAGTCCCACAGCAATTTTTTAAAAACTTTTTCAGAGATGTTCTGGAACATTCTGGAAAGAAAACTTCAAGCCCAGAGCAGAGCTTTCACTAGGGAGATCTGCCCATTGTTCTTAACAAAACTACTAAAGAAAGAGTCAACCAATTTTCCTCTTCCAAACCCTGTCCTAGAGGGGAGCAAGCCCATATTCCAGAGTTGCTATTTCAATTTGATATTTCTGAAATGCAGGAGGCACTCTCTAGAACTCAGTCTGAGCACCAGTGAAATAAGAATGCTCTCTGAAGGCCCCCCATCCAGCACTGTAATCATATAATGTTTATGATGCTCTTGATCACCTCAAAAAAGGGTCATGAATCTTTTTCTACTTAACACAGTGATTTAGTAAAACGTTTTCCTAAACTGCTTCTTCTTCCAATAGTCTTTTCCACTGAAGCAGGGTCCTCTGGTTTTCATCTTGAATCCTCTCAGTGAATGCAAGGAAATAATTTTACTTGTATGCCAGAGACAAGAATCCTATGTCTCTGTCTCTTTATCACATATAATATTTATTTTTAGCCACATAAACTCTGTGGGCTCCTTTTGGGAATGCAGCTATCAGGGATTGGGTAATATTATCTGATATGTCACATTCACAGAGGAAGCTATTAATATCACAAATGAATAGTCTGCAAAACTTTAATAAGGGACAGATCTTTGTAGAAAGGCTTTTTCTGTAAAAAAAAAAAAAAAAAAAAAGGAAGATACAGGAAGTCCTTGGTTTTGATCAAAATGAACTCAGGGTCACCTCAGATCCTCTCATAGTTTTGAGTTATGGCTCGATTTCTTTCTCTATCCCAAAGAAAGGGAAAAGGAGGTAAAGAAAGAACGCGACCTGGGATTCTGAGGGGCAGGGTTCCTTTTCTCAACACCCTCAGAAACATGATCCATGAATCTCTCCTATTAGCAAAGAAGAAACAAAGCTTTACCATGGTCTCCGACAAAGATGACATTTACACAGCGATGCAGCTTCAGTTGCTTCAGTCCATCCATTAATTGCCCCACTGTTTTGTCAATTTCCCTCAGAGGATTTGTCATCTGGAAAAAGGAGCAAATCAGTCCCTGCAGATTTTTTTTTTTTCCCAATTTGGTTTCTCATAGATCTTCTACTCCTAGAACATTCTGGAAAGAAAACTTCAGGCCCAGAGGCAGAGCTTTGTCTAGGGAGATGTCCCTGCCCTTCTCAATGGGAATATGGTCTAAGCACTTTTATCTGTATTCTTTTAGGAGCATAAAACCTCTCCTCGTCCAATCCCTTCTGTGATACTTTGATTATTAAAATATCAGAAATATTAAGGGCAATTCTTTTTTTTTTTTTAGAGATGGAACGGTTTTTCTAAAATGTAACAATGTTCTTCAAATCTAAGAATTCTGAAAGTGAGCAGAAAGTCAGATGGATCATTTAAGTCTCTCGTTCCCTAGGTGAAGTCAAATTAGACTTTGAACCATGGCAAGAAGATGGAGGCTGAGTGAATCCAAAGCAGTTCTGAGGTTAAACAGTAACCTTCACCAGATGCTAAGTCAGCACATCAACAACACAGTGCAGTTCACCCAATGTTCACAATAACTGTCAATTTCTGAGAACAGTCTTAACAGAAGAACCTCTTCTGAAAAACAAGTTGCTGCTTCTCAGTTTAGTCCCTTTCAAGCAGATATTGAGTAAATAAAAATCTACAAGAGTCCTAATAAACAGATGTGAACCACTGAGCTTGTTCTAGAAGATTCCTTATTTAGCCTAATAAAAAGCGAAAACTCGGTTCTCTGAAGAACATTTCCAGAACCTCAAAACATAATTCACCTCTCATTTTCTTGCTTTAAATAGAAATTTCTAACAGCTCCCACATACTCTCTTCCTCTCTCACCCTCATCTCTGTGCACTGAAAAGATTGTCAGGAAACATCTCATCACACAAAGACTCGACGGTACTTTAGATGAATTTTGCAGTTTAGCTACAATACACTCATAACACCCAACATGACTGAGATAAGAATAAAAGAGATCTTCCT
>NW_011888835.1:7933966-7969350 GCF_000151845.1 Pteropus vampyrus
GGAAATAATTTTACTTGTATGCCAGAGACAAGAATCCTATGTCTCTGTCTCTTTATCACATATAATATTTATTTTTAGCCACATAAACTCTGTGGGCTCCTTTTGGGAATGCAGCTATCAGGGATTGGGTAATATTATCTGATATGTCACATTCACAGAGGAAGCTATTAATATCACAAATGAATAGTCTGCAAAACTTTAATAAGGGACAGATCTTTGTAGAAAGGCTTTTTCTGTAAAAAAAAAAAAAAAAAAAAAGGAAGATACAGGAAGTCCTTGGTTTTGATCAAAATGAACTCAGGGTCACCTCAGATCCTCTCATAGTTTTGAGTTATGGCTCGATTTCTTTCTCTATCCCAAAGAAAGGGAAAAGGAGGTAAAGAAAGAACGCGACCTGGGATTCTGAGGGGCAGGGTTCCTTTTCTCAACACCCTCAGAAACATGATCCATGAATCTCTCCTATTAGCAAAGAAGAAACAAAGCTTTACCATGGTCTCCGACAAAGATGACATTTACACAGCGATGCAGCTTCAGTTGCTTCAGTCCATCCATTAATTGCCCCACTGTTTTGTCAATTTCCCTCAGAGGATTTGTCATCTGGAAAAAGGAGCAAATCAGTCCCTGCAGATTTTTTTTTTTTCCCAATTTGGTTTCTCATAGATCTTCTACTCCTAGAACATTCTGGAAAGAAAACTTCAGGCCCAGAGGCAGAGCTTTGTCTAGGGAGATGTCCCTGCCCTTCTCAATGGGAATATGGTCTAAGCACTTTTATCTGTATTCTTTTAGGAGCATAAAACCTCTCCTCGTCCAATCCCTTCTGTGATACTTTGATTATTAAAATATCAGAAATATTAAGGGCAATTCTTTTTTTTTTTTTAGAGATGGAACGGTTTTTCTAAAATGTAACAATGTTCTTCAAATCTAAGAATTCTGAAAGTGAGCAGAAAGTCAGATGGATCATTTAAGTCTCTCGTTCCCTAGGTGAAGTCAAATTAGACTTTGAACCATGGCAAGAAGATGGAGGCTGAGTGAATCCAAAGCAGTTCTGAGGTTAAACAGTAACCTTCACCAGATGCTAAGTCAGCACATCAACAACACAGTGCAGTTCACCCAATGTTCACAATAACTGTCAATTTCTGAGAACAGTCTTAACAGAAGAACCTCTTCTGAAAAACAAGTTGCTGCTTCTCAGTTTAGTCCCTTTCAAGCAGATATTGAGTAAATAAAAATCTACAAGAGTCCTAATAAACAGATGTGAACCACTGAGCTTGTTCTAGAAGATTCCTTATTTAGCCTAATAAAAAGCGAAAACTCGGTTCTCTGAAGAACATTTCCAGAACCTCAAAACATAATTCACCTCTCATTTTCTTGCTTTAAATAGAAATTTCTAACAGCTCCCACATACTCTCTTCCTCTCTCACCCTCATCTCTGTGCACTGAAAAGATTGTCAGGAAACATCTCATCACACAAAGACTCGACGGTACTTTAGATGAATTTTGCAGTTTAGCTACAATACACTCATAACACCCAACATGACTGAGATAAGAATAAAAGAGATCTTCCTATCAATTTTCATTCAGACACATAATATGATCTTCCATTATCTTCTCAGATGACTCAAGACCTTTCCTCACATCATGTCTTCAGTAAAGTGGGTTGTAAACTTGTTTTTCTTCGGGACAGGAATCAGTATTTCAAATTCTATCCCAAGGAGAAAGCCACAAGTGAAAGTTTCAGAATGATACACGCAGCATAACCTGAAGGGACTAACAGATGGGGGACCGAGTGGTACTTGCTTCTGAGAAAACCGTGCTCTCCTCTAAGACCTTCACCTACACACAGAAAAACCAAATACACAACATATATTAAATCATTGACAATGACTTATTCTCCTTTACTAAACAAGACAACGTGGGTAAAATCCTGAACCTGCCTTTTCATGATTACTTCAGACAATCCTAAATAAGATCATGCTTGAAGGTCTCAGAAGGTTTTGAGAAAATTAACAACGTATAGTCTGTTCTGAATATAATGAAAAGACTAGGCAGTACTCATTATCTCTACATGCAAACACACACAACTCTATCTATCCGTTGTTTCCTCTTGTTCTCTGTCTCAGCTATTCCCCGTCTATAACCTAAGACCTTTCCTGAGTTCTGAAGGTAGAGACCATGAATCTAAGAGAATTTTCTATTGAGCACTAACCTTCGTTATCTTTGAGGATTGCCCCCAGCTCCCTAGCTGGGTTGTTCTCAAGAACCAAGGCAACAAACCAGTGTAACAAATTCTGCAAACAGTGTAAGCAAAGCTGATAGCCTTCTCAACATTCACTCAAGTCTAAATAAATACTAGTTTTAGGGCAACTAAATCTAAAGAAAGTAAAAGGCTCTTTTTTCCTGTCTTGCTGAAAGTTCAGGAGGTCTTCACATCAGTGTTAACCTCTGAAGTATCAGATTCTTCTGGACTTAAAGCCAAAGACAATGCACCAGAGTTTTTCTGAAACTTAATTCAGCTGATTTTCAAACCAAGGCACCGAAGGAAACCAACTCAGATCTGCCCGCCACAAAGCTTTGGAACAATAGATAAACTTACTTTGTCCTGACGAGTTTCCACGGC
Source organism: Pteropus vampyrus (assembly GCF_000151845.1). Lineage (NCBI taxonomy): Eukaryota > Metazoa > Chordata > Mammalia > Chiroptera > Pteropodidae > Pteropus > Pteropus vampyrus. The sequence goes on from NW_011888835.1 coordinate 7,936,584, forward strand.
ATAATGATCCATCCTATGTAATTTTCTTCTTCTTTTCTTTGGAGGAGCAACTGGTCTTTCCTGTCTCCTCTTAGGGATAACCTTCCTCTTAGGTCTCTTAGCCGGAGTAAGAGGTGAGCCATAACTACTCTCCTGTACTGGCGGATAGAGATGTCTGGACTCAGAGGTCGTCTGTCCCTCTGGGTCAGATAATAAAGCTCACACTTTGCCAACTGGGTTCAGCAGAGTCTTAGTTAGAAAAACTAAGGCTCCTTGAGAAAAAAGTTGGTATGAGGGATCATTCGGGGGGATCTCTAGAGAGAGAAGCCCCCTAAATTGATCTCGGTGCCGCTGTCAGCTTCTTCACTGAGAACAAGAATATAATGTAAGAGAATCTAGTCTTGTAGGTTTCTTTGGGCTGAGGACCTACTGATACACATGGATGCACCTGAAGGTGACATAGAGTTCTCCGTTTCATAAGTTTTACATTACAGAGACTGGTCCTTGGTTATGAAAAGCTCTTCATTTATAAAGTAGTAGTTGAAAACTAAATAAAATATTAGCCGCTTGGTCATTTCAAGGTGACAGTGGGATTTATGGAGGTGGTTTCAATTCAGAATCTGAGTTATCTGTTCACCCCATCAACTATATCAAAGCAACTGTCACCTTTATTGGCAAGGATCAGGAAAAGTTTTTAAGCCAAGGATGGAATAAAATAATATGCAATCCTCCTTGGTCAAGAATATATTTCTATGAAGCAGGACTTTCAGCAGGAGAGGGAACTTATCACAGATAATTTAGGTTTCCAGTACAGAGAAACTGTAAGCCATGAGATTACCATAAATAGAACTGTCTTTCTTAAAATTCTTTTGTAAAATTAGGTAAAATGTAAAAAGTCATCAAGATCTGTTCATTTTAGTGTGTATATCAAGAATGAGTCTACTTTTTCTATCAGAACCCCATTTCGAGAGGAGAGTGGCAGTGCTATGCATCTTGCTTTGAAAATCTAGAGAGCAATAAAGTCTGACACATAAACTGAGTAAGGAAGATAACCTTTTGGGATTTCCTAAATGCTGGAGAAAACCAGGCCCCTGATTTGCTAATGTGCAAAGGTGAATTAAAGCAGCAAGCACTGTGGTCTACCTAGCTGATTTCTCTCGATGGGACTGTCCAGAGAATCATTCAGATGCAGGAAGGGGCAGGAGGAGGGACAATGTTAGTGTATCCACAAAGGAGGCCATGCGGTTTCACTGTTGCCAGAGCAAGCAGCTGCAAAGGCACTTCGATTTCGATCTCATCCTCTCTCTCCGACAGAGCGATTGAAAGACACAGCCCCACAGACTCTGGTTGGGTTGGATTTTTTCAGATGCTTCTAGTTTTAGGCAATTCTCCATGAGAAGAGCAGCAAAAAGGAAAAAGAGGGTTTCCCATCTCATGGTCACCAAATATATTCAGCTAGTGCTCAGGTCTGCCCGTCAGACACCCAGCCATTTGCAAGAGACCTCGACATTCCCAAGACTGAAGGCGGGCCCTTCCGATTGCAGAGGGTTAGAGGAGCAGCGGGAGACATAGGATTTAGTCAAAATGAGTTTTCATCCAGTGATTATATTGCATGTATTCCCTTCTTTGAATGTTAGAGGTAGACGGAAGCTATTTTTACTGACCAGCCATACTTTAGCCTGACTTTAGAAGATTTAGCCTGAGGTTAAGAGGATGGGAGGTAGAGGGGCAAATTTCCCTGCTTTTCAGAAGGATATTTTGCCATCTGAAGGTAGTAACTAGCCAGCCAAAGCTCTGCCTCTAGGCCCGGAAGAGCAGCCGAACGAGGGGTCACAGGGAAAGCATAGAAGGTCAAAGAGAAAAAGATTGCGCCAACAATCAAAAGCAAGCATATTTCTGAACATTCACCATTACACTATGAAACCAGGAGCAATACACCACTTCTTGAAACTATTAGCCCAATGTTTAATCATCTAATTAAACAGCCTTTGAGAGTCATCCTGAAAAAAAAAGAGTATACTCAAATATTAAGGTCAGAAAGTACAAACTTCAACTGTGTTCCAACACACATTTTGCTAGATGGAATCATTGCAATTAAACATCAAACACAAGATATTTTCTCATTGGATGGGAAAGATCGCATGATACTGATTTTAAAAATAATATTTCAGCTAGTATAATCTTTACATGCATGATAAATGTGTATATGATGGATATGTAGGTATATAAACCATTTAGTCTACAACAGAAGAGAGGTTTTGCTGGCTTGCTTTGCGTTCATTTTTTAAAAGTATAAACTATTTTGATTCTACTTCAGTACAAATAAGTTTCCTAGAACCAATGTGAAATAGTCAAAATCTGAAAATATCACTCGTATTAAGAGAAGAAAGTGACCAGGTTACCAGGTTATCATAACTGAAGACAAATTCCAAGATATCTAATGAAGAGTGTTTTACCTAGTAGCTATGTGACAATACACCAGTTACAAGAAGTATTAATACTAAAAAGAATATAGCATGAATACTCCCAATACTTAATTCATTGATACTATAAAACAAAATCTCTGTTTGTATTATACATTTATGAGCAAACCTGAGCATAGAACCATCATGACAGCAAATTAAAGCATATTATACTTTGTCATAGTCAGTACTTAAAAAAAAACTTTTTAGTTTATTTCTTTTTTATGTGTTAACATAGTTTTTTTTATTTTTTAAATTTTTTGATTACAGCGATATTCAACATTATATAAATGTCTAACAACTATGCTGTACACCCGAAACTAATATAATATTGAATGTCAACTGCAATAGTTTATTTCTTGATTAAAACACACATACACTTTCAAGTAAGTAAATATGACTGAACTACACATATTAGAAATCCAGAAGTGCTTATTGATAGAGAACATTTACTGCTGAGCCATACAATTTTTAAGGAAATGAGGATTATGAGCACCGAATCTCACATGTATGGTAAAAAGCCAACTTTTGACATAAGAAAAATGCTCTGCACGCTATGAACATAGTTATTAACTGACTACTTTGCTTATCTCCTGGACTGAAGAAGGGTTAAACGGTTCCATGGGAAGAACTCTGGTCTGAGAGTCAAAAGTTCTGAAGCCCTATCTCTAAGTTCACTTACCAGCCAAGCAACTTGAGCTGCCTCAAACCTCTTTTAAGTGTCAGCCTCCTGCTTTTAAGAGAATGGTTACACCAAGTTGCCAAAAAAAAAAAACAAAAAAAACAAAAAAAAAAAACCTCTATTTCGCCTATGCCACAGGGTCTTTTAGGGGATATTATTACCCATACAAAGTTGGACCTTTAAATAGAGCACATGGAACTGCTTAGAGGTTTTTTTTATTTTGGTTTGTTTTTTGTTTTTGTTTTGTTTTGTTTTGTTTTTTAATTTTAATAAAATGTGGTTCTTTTTGTTCGCTTTAATCTCAAAGAAAGTCATCCTAAAGATAAAACGGCCACGCTTGCTCTGGCAAGAATAAGATTTGTGTTTCATGCATGCAGATGTTTATCTCATTTTATCATTCGTGTTTCATAATCATGCAACACTGGTTAAACATCAAAGGAATAGGAAAAAGAGCATCAGACTTATATGGCTTCAGTGATTTAAGGCAAACTAAGAATGGTTTTAAACAGCCATTAGTTTCCAGTGCTTAAAAAAAATCACCACTGGATTAATGTTAAAGCCTTCAGAAATACTTACAGCTCCTTGGTATTTACTGCCTTTGTTTAAACATGCTGCATTTTGCTCAAAAATACTTAAATCAAAAAGTATTATCTATATAATATCTGTTTTTCCTACTCATCCTTATGCTGAACACAATGAACTTAATTATAGCTAACAGTGTTGTCATGGCCTACTTGGGAATTGAAAGTAATTTCCATTAATAAAGAGTTTTTGAAATTATTCCTCGTCAAGAATCAAGTTTTATTATGTTGATGTAGACTTCACTACCCTTACAAGGAAGAACAGTGGAAAATATTTAAAATATTAAAAGGTTTAAATTTGCAAATTCCCGTAGTATTTTTAAATTATGCTGAAATGCTGGGGAGATTTTCATCTCTAGATAAAAGAGGAACATAATAAAACATTATCATCCCTCTCCCCTTCTGAATCTGAAGTCGTCCTGAACACTACCTTACAAACGGATTGTCTTCTAGTAAGACTCCTTAGTGTTTGATAAAGAGTTTCATGCTGCTCTGCTGAACAGATTCATTCCACAGTGTACTTCTCTTAGTTAAGAAAGAATTCGTTTCACTTTTGGAGTGATGGATATGTTCACACTCTTGACTGTGGTCATGGTTTCACAAGTATATACCTATTCAAAATTTATCAAATAAAAAAACACCCATTGCCATTATCATGTGCCAAATGGACCTGCTAAGGCTATTAGAGCTACTTAGCTGACCTACCCTGTCTGAAAGGCATACTCATTTTAAGGGAGCTGAGACTCGGTTGCATTGTTTTCCATTGCAGGTTTGATCTCCAGATTCCTTTAGATTCCTATCCCAGTGATGGCAAATGCCAACCTTTCCCGATACTTCGCCTTTTGACTGATGCCTGCAGGGCTGGACTATACCTCTCCCACGAATACCAAGTTTAGGATATGTTTAAATATCAAATCAATCTGAAATAAAATTCCTATAAGAGAAATAAGTGTGTTAAAGATTTTTTAAAACTTTTTTAGTCTTATAATTCTTTGACTATAAACCTTGCAGATACGTACACTCCAAGAGACTTTGTACAAATCGTGAAATAAGGTCAGTAGATCAGGTGGCCCAGGGACACAGGTTCTCCTCAGGCAGATGATAAGCTACTAACCTCAGGGCCAAAAGGGCCATATTTGTGTCCAGAGAAATCAGGTTGCTCAGAATAGAAGGCATAGACCGAAGGCCTGCAGGAAAATTGAAAGTTCAGAATCTCCCTCAAACCACATGCAACAAAGAATATCAACTATCCCCACACATTAAAAAAAAAAAAAAAAAAAATCTCTCAAATCAAGTTAATTAATCTCCCAACCACTATTAGTCTTACCATGGAAAACATCTCATTCTGGTTTTGGTTTTGTTTTCTCTATTGCTTCCGCATCCACCACCCCCACTGTGGTAACTCCCTGGTACCACATTCAGGAATCAAAAGTCACAAAACAATCTGAACACACACTCAGGTCTTTGATCCCCAAGATAATAGAGCCCAGTAATAATTCGCACGGGCCATGCAATCTGCAGCCTGAAAGAACAACTCTGTTAAAGTGAAAAATCAGTCTTAATGCTTCCCTGATCCTTGGGATGCTATTGGTTCATTTATCAAAGCCAGGAACTCCCTTAAACTCACTGTATTGGCCAGGATTAACAGCCATAGTAATCCACGTAATTAAATGGTCCCCTACGTCCATTTTATCTGTCTTAGGAAACTAATGCTTAAGGCTAAGAACCTCGAAACTTAACAATACCAAACTTTGGCTGTGCTTCTATTTTAGTCTATCTAGTTTTTCATCAAATTCTAACCCAAGTTGAAAATATATTGAAGAAAGAAGAGTAAAAGGAAGATGGAAACAAATACCTTTCGTTGTCTGGCAGGGTAAGCCACTGCAGTATGGTTAATATTCTCCGCTCGTGAGGGATGACCCTGGAGGGTAATAAGAAGCAAAGCATGATGGGAGTTTTATAGGGTCAAAGCAAGCAAAGCATGATGGGAGTTTTGTAGGGTCATAACAAGCAAAGAATGATGGGAGGTTGCCTTTCCACAAACGCCAGCCAGATGAGCATTTGCTCTTGCACCCAGGCCAAGTGCTCCCTATTTACCACCATCTGTTTTCACTTCATGTTGTACAAGGGCCTCTTTTGAATCAGTGTTTAAACTTCCATTTCCATTTGCAACACAGTACATTGCTCAACCTCTGCCACAGAGGACAAGACTGGAAACTCTGATTCACAGTCAAATGAGGAACCCGCTTTGCTGATCAGGCAGAAAGGACCCCAGGCTCAGAATAGTTGTAATTTAATGGGTAAAGCTATTAGTTACGGCCCAAGATTTACATCCCAATCCGCCTCTTGCAGGTGGTGTGATCTCTCTTGAACTTTAGATCTCTTTGACCTCTCTCAGCCTCAGTATATTCATCAATAAAATAAAGATAATAGCCAAGCACACTGTACTACTTGGTTGTAAGAATAAAATAAGAACAAACAAGCAAAGGGCATGTACAGAGCCTAGCACATAGTAAGCGCTAAAAGAAAAAAAAACACCTTATTTTTATTAGTGATCAGAATTAGTTATCATTCTGTCTCTAAATAGCTATATGCCTTTAGAAACATAATTTAATCTGAAACTTTAAGTTCCTACTCTATAAATAACAGGTTTAGAAAGGTATTCTTGAAATCTTTTCTAGCTCTATAAAAATCTATCAGGAATGGGTCTATATAATTATGAGACTGACAGAAAGGGTATAATCTTCATCCACAGTGACTTTTGTGTTTAAGTCTCATTCTTCTGTTGAAAATATAATTACATTAAAGCTGGCACTCGCTTTAAGAGTTCTCGACTAACGTGATAGCACCATATCCTGGGCTGAGTTACGTTAAGATGCTCACAAGCTGAGTGATATCTTTATCTATAGGGAGATTTGCTTATTCTTTCTTAACAAGGAGAACAATAGGCTTTTCTGCTGCTCCCTCATCCAAGACTAGCCATTACAGCATATTTATGATGAATTCAAACTAAAGCCCAAGTTTACTTATGGTTAGTAAAGATGATTGTGGCCAAGAGTGAATCCTAGTAAAAACTGTGGTCTCTGGGCAATAATGATGCATCAATATAGGTTCATCGATTGTAACCAATGTCTCACTCTGGTAGAGTATGTTCATAATGGGGCGGGGCGGGGCGCGCTGTGCATGTGTTGAGGGAAAGGGTATATAGGAAATCTCTTTACTTACTGCTCAATTTTTCTGTGAGCTTGAAACTGCTCTGAAAAATAAACTCTATTGAAAATTTACCATGGGATGTTGGTGGAGCCATTTACGCTTTTACTCTTGGTGGATGTGAGCAAGGGAGAGCAAGGAGAAAGATAAAATTTCAGGGCCACGTTAGAAGGCCAGAGTTGGCAAGAGTTCTAATCAAGCGGCCTCCCCTCATCCCCACCCCCACCAACTCCAGCCTTCTGATAGATAGATTTGTTGTTCCTCTGGCTCCCTTTCTGTCTAAAACTATCCTACCAGCCCAGAAAAAATCATGTTTACCATAAAACGAGTCCTAATTTAAACAAATCCCAATGCTATTGAATAAATGTGACTCTGTGTATTATATCCTATAATTGAATTAGAAATTGGGATATCGAAGCCAGGTTAATCACTTAAGGTATTTAATTCTTCAGCCTTAGAAATCCCCTGTATCTGAACAAAATAATTACATATTTTGAATTCTTTCCTAACTTAAAAAAGAAAGCAAATGCTGTTGCCTTTTCATTTTATCTTACTGCACCTGCAAGTTGCTTTATTTTATGTAATTGGTGTTAAGTCACACAAATGGACTCTGATGAACTCACTTGATGCTAATGGAAAAATACAAGCTATTAGTTTGTGTCAAGCTCAGAAAGTTCACCCTTGAATGCCTTCATTGGACAGTGTGCTTGATCAGCAGGGGGCAAGAAATAAAAATCACAGCTCAGAGGCCAGAATACCTGGGTTTGAATCCTGACTCCACATGTGTTGGTGAGACTTTGCCAAGTTGTCTAACCTTTCTGTGCCTCTATAAAATGATGATAATAATAATTCCTATCTCACAAGGTTGTTGTAAGAATTAAAAGAAGTAGTATATGCAAAGCACTTAGAATAGTATCTGGCAGAGAGAAAGAGTTTAGAAAAATGTTAGCTTTCATCATAAGGTACTGAATTCACAGGTCCAAAGAGATGATACGATCATTCATGAAATATTTTAAAAGCTTATTATGTTCAAGGCATCTGTGTGAATATGAATAAAGATACAAGATACTCCTACAAAAAGACTATTACAGAGGAGTCACCATTCTCTGCTTGGAATGATAAGCCTGTGATTATCATTTTCTGGGCAGGGGCTGAGTGTGTATGTGGTAAGATGATAAGATGAGAACTTTAGAAATATGAGTATCCATCATAAGTGTGGTCCTGGGCACACTTTACCCCTCTAAGCCTTGGTGTTCCAATCTCGAAAATGAGGTACTGAACAAAGTGATCTCTAAATTTCCTAGTAGTTCTAGATAATCTTTATGGAATAACCGCAGACCAAAAAGACATGGCCATGACCCGTCAGTGTTTAAAATACAATTCAGAGTCGGCACAAACAAATCTGACAAAGAATGTATGTCCAAACAGAAAGGGAAGCAGGGTTCATATTTTTGCCTTTACCATCACAGATTGATTGATAAAGAATTTGTCATGAGAGCTAGTATATTAGACATGGTCAGAAAAAGAAGGAAAAGAAAGGAGGAATAGAAAATAAAGGACTAGGTGAGGTATTTAACGATAAGGGAGAACAAATTACCTTAAGACATATATAGCCATGGTCTAGTCAATGTCGAAAGAAATAATGTGAATGAAAAATGGAAACCATTTATTCGTTGTTCTCTACGTAGAATACTAAGTATTCTACAAAGCACTTTAAATGAATTAACTCATTCTATCTTCCCAACACCCTATGATGAAGATACTACCATTCCTATTCAAAGATGAGGCCAGCAATTTATTGAGAGAGTAAATCAGTTGTCCAAGGTCAGCAATCTATTAAGTGGCAGAACTGTGGTTAGAATCAATCTAAACACTCATATATAAAGGAAATTACTGCCCTTGGATATGAATTGACACAAAAGAATATAATGGAGCATCAGCTGAGGATGATTTTGAAATGAAACACTATCATTTAAAAAAAAAACAAGAATAATTCTCCATTGTAGTACAGCACCAGGGTAAAAAGATGGCCTTCTAAGTCTATGATTTGAATCTGGTTTTAAATTTAAAAAATTTCAGAATGTACCATGTATAAATTTCCTTGACATATATTCCATTAAATAACTGGAAATATGACCATGTTTTTTTTTTTTAAGTTATAAAAAGATTTTTTAAAAAGAAAAAAATGAACCCAAATCACTTCCAAGATATAGAGATACGAGAAGAATAGTCTGAAAAGCAAAGCAAAACTATAGACATCTTTGGAGCACACAAAAGCCACCTTCTTATAAGTGATTTGAAATGGGTGGAAAAAATTGCCATTCAGAACCAGAACACTGGGCCTTTTCAATGAAACTTTGCAGCAGTTTGAGGGGAGTGGGGAGGGTGGGGATTAAGTATTAATTGTGTTGTTGGCTCTGCTCCATTTTGCCAGGCAAATAACGTTGTGGAGCAAAAGAAATCACCCTATAAGCATCTGTGACGGTCAAGGGTTAAAAAAACATAATGCATAAGATTAAACTGGTAAATCATCATGCCATTTACGAGAAGCAGCGTCATGTCTAGCATATCCACACTTATTTCTCCACTCAGAAAATCTTTTTTTAAAAAAGGAAAAAAGATTTTTAAAGAGATACTCTAGCTTAGCTTTAAATCACCAAACCCAATTTCAACTTAGCTCTCCAAATCTGAAAAAGCTACTTTCATTCCTGAATTTGGAGAATATAGACAGTACCATTCTGGATTAATTTAAACCTGTGATTGCTGTCAGCACACTACTATTACAGAATAGTCAGATTTTTGTTAAGGAATACGAGGCAAACATGGAAATAGCTTTAGGTGGTTTAAAAAAAAAAAAAAAAGATGGAAAGAACATCTCAGTGGGAACAAAATCCCCGTGAAAGTAGAAACAGATTCCTTTCCGTACTAAGGAGCCTTCAAAATAATCAACATGTTGACACTTTTATTTGGTACATTTCTACTATTTTATGAACATTAATTACTAATCTCCCCATCGCCTCTGTGGGGAAGAGTAGTGGTCCCATTATTTTAATTAGGGAAATCTTGAAGTTCAGTAGGGTGAAACAGAGGCTTCCTCTTGTCTCCCATCTGCAATAGCCAATCTCTAGGCGACTATACTAAATGAGACTACACTAAATTTTTAAAGTGAACTGAAACAAATATAGCACGTTATCAAATATTTATAGAAAAATGATCATGGAAACCACTAATAAATCGTCTAAGAGAAACTAACATTCCCTGGGTGGCAAGTTATGAAAAACAAACAAACAAACAAATCTATAAACAGAGACAGAGAAACTTAAAGAATGACTAGACAAAGAAAAGAAAAAATCTTCATTACATTCTATTAAGGAAAGATGGAAAAAAAGAGATGAAAGAGGAAGAGAGGGTAGGGGAAGGTGGTAGAAGGAGGGACAGAGAGAGGACCTCTAAAAAAAAACTGGAAGGTGATTCCGAATAAGAAAATATTCAGAAGTTCAAAGACTTTTACATTTAACTAAAATGAAATAAAATTGAATTAATGTTTCATAAATCGAATCATAACTATAATTCTACAAACATTGACAAAATGAAGGTTACTTACACAGACCAGAAGAATGTCCCAGCTTTCACCCCTTGCTTGGTGGCTGTAATCCATAGCTAATGAGGAAAATATAAGAGGCTTATAATATGTTCTGAGTTTTGGTCAAAGAAGAAAAAGGTTTTAAAATAGATCAGATATCTTATACTTTACCAACAACACGCCATAAATTTCACATTATTTGCAACCATTTTTTTTTTCACATCTGGAAATCAGAATCATTATTTCCATAAATGTTATTCGATATGTTCTCTGCAAAAGCTTTCAAAAGCACTGCTATAATTCTAGTGGCATTTTTTAAACTTTTATTTCATTTCAAAAGTCTCGTCCGTACCTGTCTCGTAAGATCATTGTTTTGAACATCACGCTTAAATGGCAGAATTCTGCTTATCAAAGGACCCAGGAGTGGACCATATGTTTCCTTAATTACTGAAAATCTGCAGAGGAGAACCCCAATTTGGCACACAGATGCCAGGACATTGGAACCTAGTTTTGTCTTGTTTTGTTTTAAGCTGGGTGAATGAAAAGAAAAAGGGGCTGTTTTTTATTCTGGATTTTCCCTTGTATCTTTTACTTAACCTTTTAGTAAATGGGATTTTAGAAATAAGTTCCTGGAATAAGTTAGGTGAACCAAGCATTTCCTTAAGGCTTTTTAAATATGCTTTTTAGTTCATGCTGTTGGGAGACAGAAAATATGGCAGTTAAGAACCTGAGCTCTGCAACTAGATAGCTGGATTTTTAAGCCTTGCCTCTGTCATTTACCAGCCATGTGGTCTTCCAGCAAATAACTTAAGCTCTTTGTGCTTCAGTTTCCTTCAAATATAGATAATATTACCTAGCACATAGGATTATTCTAAGCTTTAAGGAGTAAATACACTTAAAGTTCTTAAAACAGTGTCTTAGCATTTGATAAACCCTTGATCAAGTATAATCTTAATTATTATGCAATAATGGAAATCAGTATAATCCAGTTATCTCAGGAACATTAAAAACAGCTCAGGATGGCCAGTGTCCCATTGAACAGGAGTCTGTGAGAAGAAACCCACCCACTTTAGGAGGCAAACAGGAAAGAGAATTGTGGCTTGTTTGTTATAAGACCAAAGTAAAAATGGTCTAGGAATTGCAGCCACTCCCTTTTCCGGTTTCATTGCATCCAGATTTTGAGAGTATTTTACTGACTCCAGTGAAAATCTTTGTTTTTTGATCCAAGGGGTAATTGGGAGGTGTGGAGCATAGAGCTTGGCCATGATTTCGGAAAGGTCTGAGATGCTTGGCGTGGGAGAGTTTTACTAATATCCCCAGCTCCTTGGTGAGATTGAAAATCCCTAGCCCCCCAAATAACAGCTGCCTCAGCTGGCAAGTAAGGGATGGAGCAGGAGAGCATATGTGCCCTCCCATGCCCTCTCAGATCTGTGGAGGTCTGAGACGCTAGTGAATGTCATCAGCACAGGAGAGGTGGGGGCCTGGTCCTATTGGGATGGAGCAGAGAGATAAGGATCTCCGGTTGCTCCAAGTGCCTTTCCAGGGTTTGGTCTAGGGTATCTTTCCACTTTATGTACAAATGCCGGCATGCCCAGGCGACCCCAGCCCTAGTAGGATTCAAAATGTACCCTGCAGTTCCATTCATTCTTATTCCAGTGCCCCCACTAGCAAGAAGATGCATTCAAACTAAGTGCTGGACACCCCACAGGGGCTTAAAAGCCATGCCAGATCCTTAAGAGATCAGTTTCTTATGTTAAATAATCTATTTTCACGCTGATTTTAATTTCAGGGAAAACACGCTGAGCGTATTCACATCCAAACAACTTCCTAGAAGATCGAGTGCCTTGTTATTTCCAGCCAAGTTGTCCTGGGCAATATTTGGCAGATACGAAAATGTAAGATCAATCTGGGGTTTTCTACTGGAATTATTTTGAAATGCACTTTTGTCGAATGATGACCCTGCACTTTCAAAAGTTGTATTGTGGAATACATGCTGATGTTGGCATTATCTGGGCAACAGGAAGCCCTATAAATAACTTTTAGCTCAGTAACGATCGCTCGAGGGAAAAGCTTACCAAAAGCCGTCTTTGTGATGGTGCGAGGAGAGAGCTTTGGGAGAGAAGAGGACAGAAGTGGGTACCCTAAAATCATCCCGATGGCAAAATCAGGACCATTTGTTCTTATACTTTTCTGTACTTCTCAAAATTTTGACAATGACAGTTCACATCTTTGTAATCAGAAAAAAAAAAAAATCAACCAATTATATAAAGTAATGTGAACTATGAAGACAATGTGAAGGTTCAAAATTTTTTACTTCTCAAAAAAAAAAAAAAGAGCAAAAAAATTCTCTCCATTTCTTGGTAAAAGTCATGTCAACCATATTTTCTAAAAGGAAATTGGGACCATGGTCAGAAAAGGGCAAAAAAGTGAACAAATATGAGAGAATGTTTGAAATTTAAAAAATCACATTTACAAGTCTCAAACAGAAAGATCCTAGCAGTAATGAAGCCGATCTGTCACGTTTAGCAAATGATAGGAAGTTAAATCATAAAGTTCGTTAAGTTAAACCAGATCATGAGTAGCTATAAAAGTTCCTTTGCAGGTCATATGTACATATTATCTTTCAGAACTCAGTAGTTAAATCTAGTAATTACAGAGATTAAAAAAAAAGGGGGGGGGCACTAAATCGTTGGTCCAAAAGAAGTGAAAAGGAGCCTCAGGAGTTATGGGGGAGAGGGGGGCGGAGAGACATCCTAGTTCCTCCTTAATTCAGAAAAATAGAATTTTGATTTCTCTGAATTTGAATGTAATATGAATTTCCTTAGAGCTTGGCAAAATGACACTGCTAAAAAAGAATTTTTTACAAAATGATCTGAGAAGACACTGGGTTTAGCCTTCTTGCCTTTAATCCCAATATTTCTTCCATTTCCTTGCTGTATCTAGAGGCAGTTTTCAACATTTGTGTCCTAGATGTTACATTTTGAAAAGAGGACAAGTGGGAATAATATTGTACCTTCTCGATATGTTATCAGAAATAAAAATAATAATAAGCTTTCCCACTGGGACCAGAAAGATTTAAATGTGAAATCCAACACCTTCTCAAATGATGTATGCAGCTGTGGGAGAAGGGGGAAAGTTTTGAAAAAGAAAATAAGTAAAAAACATTTTTCAAAAACATGAATAATTTTTGTAGTCCTTCTAGCAGTTCTTTGCAGGGAAATTATTCATTTGCATTCAAAGGCACAGAGCTAGGATAAACTGAATTCTATGAGACCAGAGGGATGGATGGGGCCCTAGTATCAGCAGGAGTAAATCAATCACTGTGATTCAAGAGTCAAAACAAACTGAGGATGTGGGGGCTGGAGGAGGCAGCAGGAGACTGTGGACCAGTGTGGCTCTTTCTGGATGGTTAAGGCCAAAGAAGGTAAGTGATAAACTGTAGGAAGTACAGGCAAACAGGCCTCAGGCAGGGGTGCAGAACAGATCAATTGAAAACATAGGAGTGGGACACCTAATGTATCAGGCTATGGGTTAGGTCATCAGAATAAAGAGGTAAATAAATTAAGTCCCTTCTCCCATGGAGCCCACAGTCTAAAGCAGACATGTGAATAATGTCAAAAGGATATGGTCAAATTTATGCTAGAAATAATATGAAAACCCAAAGGAGGATCCCTGAGCTTAACTAGGGCTAGGTGGGTGGCGGGAGGTAGGGGGCGTAGCTACCTGGGGACAGATATTTCAACTGAAATTTGAAAGATAAATAAGAGTCTAGTAGTAAAGGGGCCAGTTGAGCAGAGTCCATCCAAAGTAAGTTAAAATATAGTAAAAAGAAGGGGGGAAAAAATACAGATTTATAGCAGTACATGGAAAAGAAACCACAGAATTAAAAAAAAAAAAAAAGTAAAATTTTCCTGGGGGGGGGGGGGGGGGGGGGAAGCCTTTCACTAGCTAGATAATGAAATAGACAAAAAGAGGTAAGCAAATGACTTGTACATCCCATCAGGCCAGTCCCTTTGGCCTAGAAGTTCACTCTAATGTCATTCTTCTTCTCTCTACTGTCTCTCTCTTGCATTTTTATACTACAGTAACTCACAAGGATGACCTCGGGACACATTGCATCACAATACTGGCAGAAAACAACAGTAGGCCTAGCAATTTGAGAAGTGATAAGAATGCATCTGCTCCTCTTAGAAATGCCTTACTCTGAAAATTATGGCTTTGGAAGGCTTGCATCATGGGGCGGTGGGGGGAGGGTTAGACTTCTTTCTCAGATCTCCACATAGAGCAAGTCCCTTGAAGTCTCATTTATTCTCCACCTTGCTGAGTCCAGATTTAAACTGAACAGGGAATTTTTTCTCTGAGCTATCTTAGTATTAAAAATTGCAGGATGATAACAGAGAGATTATTCAAAGAAACAAACACAATTAAAAACTCCATTAAGATTAAGAGTATGGAACACTTTTGTAATGAGAAAAGAGAAATCCAACTTTAAAACAACAACAAAAAGGAATCTCATTAAAATGTGTATGAGAAATATAGGGTTATATGGGAAATGACAACTTTTAATTGCACACTCTTGAGATTAACAAATTAAAAGCAGACATGACTTTGCTGAGGTGGCTATAACAGGGTTAAAAAAGATGAAATTAAATTGTAGAAATTATTTTTGGAAGCCTAATGGTGAGATTCAAATTTTCATATGGACACACTGTACAAATATGCCTCGTCTCATCTATTGGATTTTAAACTAGGATAAGAGTAGCACTTATTCCCCACGTAATCTGACCCTATATTAGTTAGCCAAATGTCTCTCATGGTTGAATCACTCAGTGAAAATAAATTGAGTTTAATGTGATTATGTAAGATTTTTATTTTATATACATATTTTAATAAATATTTTTATAAATGTTCTCTCTACTCCGATCATTTTTCACTAATGCTTTCATGAAATGTACAAGCCTCTGAGAGGATATATCAGTGTTTGAGGACTATTTATTAAAGCTCAACTTTTTTATACTTACAATTTCTTATACTGTAGTTTCTTATAGTTTCTGTCCATATGTTCTTTCTCTATGCCAAATTTCAATAAAATAGGTTTTTAAATGATAGCTACTATGCTCCTTGGAATTCTCACGATGGCCTCTTGTCCAAGAAGATAGAAACACAAATCGGTTTCACCACAAATCTTGGTCAACTGTAGGAAAGTACTAAACTTGGTCAAATGTGTCAGCTTTGAGAGTTTAGTGAGGAAAGAGGCGAATGGCCAAAACAGAGACTTCACTTCACTGGGCAGGTTAACAGCGTTCCTTCTGCTCTGTTTCTGCAGCAGTTAATGACTATGTGGACTCATCTCCTGAGTCATGCCAACCCAGAGGAACCCTAATGTCAACACGTGGGGCAAGGTGATCCAATTCGATAAAATTACTGTTTATCTCTATATCCTTTGCGGTTTCAGGCAAGTTTGCTTCCATGACAAAATTAATATAAAAGGCCAACTAACAACAGCTTCACAGAGGTCTAATTTCAATCACTTTATTTACACATAAACTGGTCCTGTATCATAAACTTTGTTTGTGAAATCCACCCTGTAAACAAATTTCACTGTGCTCACAACAGAGGTCATTGTAGACTTCCGGGAGTCCGGCCTGAGTCAGGTCAGTAGAATCAGAACCTCTACTATGAGGAAGCACATCTGCAGACATACGAGAGGTCTTCCGACATTTATTTAAAAAAAAAAAAAAAAAAATGAAAAGTCCATATTTAAACTTGCATATTGATTTATTATGCAATATGAATATTTTTATCACAAATGACCTTTTCTCATAGAGCAACATCATTTTTTTTTCTTACTTTATATTCTCTATTTTGCTCATAGATTGTAGCAAACATTTCCAGGTATAAGGTCATTTAGGCAGGGTAGCTACATGGACGTGTGTAGATGCTGCCCACTGTTCTTGCCATGGAAGATTGCACAGCGGCCTCCCAGCCCTCCTTCCTAACCAAGGCTCCAGGGAGCCTCAGCCTCCAGAGCTGACGTGAGATGGAACCATTTGCCATCCTTCCACATGTTCCTGATTGACTGCATGTGCTGGGATGTGTTTCCGTGGGGATGCTGCTCCTTCTGCCCAAGGTCACGTGCACTTAGCTCAGTTCTGCTCATTCAACAGCCACAGCTCACGTCTGACTCAAGCAAGCTACCTAACCATACACATAGTCACAGGAAATATAGGAAGCCACTTACACCTCTTCTTACATTTTGCTCAGCCATTTGATCTGAGTAAAGTATTAATTTGCCAGTCTGGAGTCAATGTAGAATTCCACATATTATATGGAATTTCCAGGACTTTAAAAAAATGGATTAAACAAAACAATTCATGACTTTACCATAGGTTTAACAGAGTTCCCTTTGCATCATGTTTCCCTGTTTCTGTTCATGTGGCACCTGTGCCAAAATTTTAGCATAATCATAGTCATTGACTTCTATTTTTCACTGTACCCCCAAATCTAGTAAATCAATAAGATCTGACTATCTATTCCTTCCTCAAAATGTTTTTGAAATTCACCCCTGCATCACCATTGCCACCACTATCACCTCACGCTTTTATAATCATAGCCTCACATACACACATATGTACACATAGACGTATGTCTACATAAACCTTATATATGCATATGTGTATATCCATACAAATGTTATATACACATACATACATATTATATGCACACATATGTTATGTACACACACATATACATATACAACATAGAAAGACAGAAATATTGCCAAGTCTGAGAAAATTATATGCACCTTTTTCACAGGTAATAAGTGGGAGATGAAATGTTTCAATGCACAGACACACACATGCAAAAAAAAATTGCAAGACTTACCGGTTGACCTCCCCACCACCTGTGATTAAATTTCTCTCGCCCTCGGAGATGAAAAGTGGCATCAAATACAGGATCATACATCGAATTGCCAACAATTCCATGTGATTCTGGATATAGCCCCTTTGAACAAAAGGAAATTTATTGTTAAAATAACAATATAATAATCCACACATATTAGTTCTATTATAAATGTTCTTACCATAGAAGGTTTTATAGCAATATTTAGCTTTCGAATTTACGTAAGTTATATATAACCTTTATATGTGTCTATCTGAGCAAACAAGAATATTATCTGTGGACTAATTATAAGTCATTTGAGTAACTTGACATGATGATAAGAAATTTAGTATTTGGACTTTTTTAACTATGGCAAAATAATAAGATAACAATTTTTATTAACATAAATTAACCTTTAGGTTGAAATTTACTTATTTGTATGCCTCCAAAGAAGCTTCTATTTCTGAGTACACTTTTCCTTTTTCCCAAGTTCCATTTCTACCCTAAACCAAATAAAAATTAATAACAAAATAAATGAATTATGTTTTTAAAGAAGAAAGCAAGGTAGAATGGAAAGTACCTGAAAATTAAAGCATAGCAGCCCTGAATTCAACGTTTTTATTTGAAAATTCAGAAAATACACAATAGATCCCACGGTACTTAAGAGAGATTTAATGTTTTTGTTCAGACAGAACTGTACTTGAAAAAAGTTTTCAGTTTTAAAGTTGCAGTCAAGTTCGGTCACCCAGAAAGTTGTAAAGGGCATTTACTGTGAACAACCAAGGCAGATGAGATGAGAAACAGAAAGATTTTCTGTGTGCACTAAGGAACATGTTGCAACAACCTCCCTTGAAGTCATTTCAGAATGAAATCAGACATTCGAATCTACATCGTTTGAAAAAATACTTACGGTGGCCAAAGTGTATAAGTTGGGGAACGTTTTTGTGGGGTACACAGGCCTCATGTAGGGAGAGTGTGTGCCACAAGACCCTGGAACAGAGTTCAGGTATTAGAACACGAGAACCAATGGAAATCACTCCAGGTATGGAAATCCATTTTATAAACTACCAAATGCATGTATGACCTTCACTTTTGTATTTCAAATAAGAAAATACACGTATGTGTCTGTAGATCTCAAAGTCCATCACTCAGCCATTCCTGTGCAGATCATGGGTTACAGGTGAGAACACAGTATGAAAATGACTTACTTAGTTTCTCAATGTTCGGCATGACCTTACTGCCCTTCTTCACGTACGATGCCCGGAAACCATCCACAGAGAAGATGATTAACGGAGGGCGAACGAACCTGAAATAGAAACACATGAAGCTTTAGAAAAATTACTGCCACACAGTTTCCATCATCTGAGTCATTCTCAATAATGGGGACCAATGATTTCCAAGACGAAACCAAGTGAGGACATGTGTCCAAGCCTGGGCCTCCAGCCGCGGAACATTTGTGGCAACTGAAGTCTAAGAGGTAAATGACCAAAGTCATCAAATGGCCAGGGAGGGGACTGGACTCCAGATCTCTTCTAATGAGCTTCCCCACTGCTGCCTCTCACAAGGCAAACGAGGTTTTCCCAATGTAAAAAGCTGTAGCATTTGCCTGGAATAGGTGTTCTCCTACTTGCTACCTGGAAAACGCCTATTTTATTCTTTAAAACCCAGCTCCAGTTTTCCTCTTCTGTAATGTTAGTTGTTCATACTTCTGAGTTTCTTTAAGATATTGATTCATACCTCTTTTATCATTTTTATATATATTATATTATGGTATAATGACCTGTTAACATGTTTATCTTCACTAGTTCCAAAGCACAGTTTGTATGTTATTCATCTTTCTATTTTGTGGACCATTAATAAGGCTTCAATAAATATTTATCACATACATGAATGAATGAATGAATGAATGAATATCAAATGAATGGTACTGTTACTATAACTAAGCACTAATAAAAAAATCCTTTTAGGTTTAATTATAAAGTCGTTTCAAAAATAATTGAAATTATTGAAGATCTCTAAAAAGCTAATAAAGGACTAGACTACCCATATAACTAGGGCAGGATCTGATGAAATAGGCCCTTTGTTATATTCTAAATATACAGTTGTATAATCAGACTTGAGAATACTAAACTATGTACAAGACTATTTCTAATAGTTTGATGATAATTCAGCAAGTATAGGCTTGAGTTTATTTGAAGTTACATAATAAATAAGGCATATTTTAAATGAATCACATGTTAAACTCTTAGAATAATACCATATAAGAGTTCATTATTATCACTACTAGTATCATTTAAAAGGGCTTACACCACTTAGACTGTTTTTTTCCTCAAAAATAACTGAACACTTTTAAAGTCAGGAACTATTGCCATCCCATTCTAAAAGACCAAGGAAGGTCAAGTGGCCCATTAAAGTTAAAAAGGAGACAAAAATCAAGACAATATCTAAATATTTGGATTTTTGTGTCCCAGGCTATACCGTCTAAAACAAATTACACTGAAACAAATACATTAATAAAAACGCATTCGTTGAAAATTTATTTGCTGCCAGGCATTTTAAGGGTCCATGAATTTTCAACAGTTTCCTGGAAGGCGTAATAAATGCCTTATGCTGGTCACACTTGAGCTGTGGGGTGTCACTCAAGTTTGGCTGTACCCCAGCAAAGCAGTGCTTCAGTGGTTTGTCAAGTTTCTGCAGCATCTGGTCGGAGTTACCATCTTGGATGATATTTTTGAGACGTTCTATAATCCTCCCCACCCCCTAAAAAAGCAAAAAGCAGCACTTCAGGAAAAAGCTCTGAGGAAGCGAATCACTGCCGGGAATGTGTTTTCCCCTCTCCAGTGATATTGTGACCCACTTTGTAAAATCTTCAGCTAAGGTGGAATATAGGGGATATTCAGTCTCTGATGTGTGCACAGGTGACAGGAGGAAAAAAAATTTTTAATTACACTACTTCAAGATGTCTATTCTAGCTTTTACTGGTAAATTACTTATAACTTCTCATTAGTTTACCCGAATAAGAGGATTTCAGTTTTACATTTTAACCACTTACTCCTCCATATCCTGTAATATTTTATCAACTAATACATGAACATTCATACTATCCATAAAATACACTTACCCTGCAGGGCATTCTGGTGTCTTTATTTCCTCACAGTCATCATCTACCCAGTGCGACTCTCCTATAAGGAAAATGGGTAGATTTATTGGTGAATCTTATTTAGAATGCTATCCAGAGCTTTGAAGAGTACAGTTCCAGGATCCGTGTCCTGGTTGATATTGTTGTTTATGGGACACCATCTAGAAAGAAATTCTGAAATAAAATCTAGTGTCTGGTTTGGCTTCCTAAAGTATACCCATACATGATGCAAAAGCTAAGATTTAATAACCGCAAGTGGTGTTTATGTGAACCTTCTGAGTCTAGATGGTTTCTAGATAAAAACGCCAGTGGTGTCAGTGAACAGATTTTCATGTTTGTTTCACTCCAGAAATAAACCGTTTGGTCATTAGATGGAATATTCTTTTCTCCACCACTGAACATCTCACAGCCATAAAAAGCACGGCGCCACTTTCCCGTAGCTGTGAGGAAGGGCTCAGAATGCTCAGGGGTGACAGATGGAATATTGCAATAGATTATTTGCCAGTGGATCTGTGTACAGCCCTTGAGTTTAGGAATAAAAACTAATGCTATCTTTCACTTTTATCTTCCACCAAGATCTGGGGACATAAACTGGCATCTTTCCTGAATACCTATCAAGAATAGAGAACAGAAAAGAAGTCAGATTAAAAAAAAATGAGGCTTCCTTTAAAGAAAATAAAAATTATCAAAAAGCATTTGCCTTCAATTGTTCTAAAACAAACAATAATCATGAGTCTTTAACATAAGTAAAATTTATGACCAAGACTTTAGAGCTATTGCTCCCACGTAAAGAGCATTGGAAATCTCCTTGATTCACAAGACTCTAACTATTGACAACCAGGTAAGTAAGTCCATGTTCCTTACAGTGGGGACGCTTTACCCCACATGTAATAACCCAGGACACACACATGGGCCTCACAAAAGTACTGAAAACTAGAATTATAAACCAGCAAAAGCCAATGTTTAATGATTCAATGACACGCAGGACTTTTTCTTTATTTTTCTTCTAATAGTCTTTGTGCTCATTGGCACATTTGCTACAAGAGAACTAAAAGGGAAAAGGAAACAAATTCTCAGTCAAATTTATGCTTTGCATAGGGGAAATTTTCCGAACTCAGGATTAATGTAATACACTCTTGCCACAACTGAACACTATATATGTTTCCAAATTGATTTGCTTTTTCCTCAATATCTTTTTTTAACTTTTTTTCAATTACAGTTGACAAATAATATTATATTAGTTTCAGGTGTACAACATAGTGATTAGACATTTATATACTTTATGAATAAGTTTAGTACTCATCTGACACTGTACATATTTAATACAATATTACTGCCCATATTCCTCATGGTTAACAGAAATGCTTCTTAAATGCTCCATGTTACAGCTAGGAAGAAGGACTTAATTTAAACATTAACAAGTGACTTGAAAACTTTACATAAAGATTCTTAGACCTTTCCATTAACTTCTCTAAGTGGGTGCCAAGGCAACTTAAATTCCTTAAAGCCAAAAACTGCATCTTTTATATTTCTGGTAGTCCATTTACCATCATATTCTACAATCAACCATACAAAGTCAGCAGCATCTGTGTGTGGCTGGCTCCCTGACCCTCTTTATCAGATGGTACCCCCTCCTCGGGCTGCTGCTAGTGCCTCGCTTACAGCTGACATCCGGCAGGTACAAAAGCCAGGTCCCCTGGCCTCGAGGGTAAGAACTCTGGGATTTTCTTTCTAGAGCCTGCAGTGGAGCAGGCCAAGGTGAGACTTCCCCCAGTCCCTGTCCTTGCTTGCCTCCCTCACCCCGACTTCTTTTGCTCCCTGATACGACTTTCCTGCAGGGCATTCCCTCAACAAATTCCTCGTATAGAATTCCTGTCTCAGGCTCCGCTTCTAGGAAACCAGACCTAAAACCAAGATGGGAGCTTTACAAATCTCTTCATTACTGAGGTTTCATGTAAGTATGGGATTTGGAGTTGTTGCAGATCATTGAAATGCAGGGAAGCAAAAGTAAGAAAGAAGTATGAGAAATGAAAAAGCACAGCCCTTTCCCTCCTCCCTAGCCCCTATCCAAGGTGTCATATCGCCAACGTCCAGGGTCTCTTGGAGCAGCATCTCCAGGTTTTCTTCTTTTAAAGCTCGAGCCAATCCAAGGAAACACATACCTTTGCAAACCACTTGGTAATTAGTACAGCAGTCTCCCCTGGCCAAGCAGTCCTCTGAGCAGTGACAAGCATTGTCTTCATTTCTTACTTCTCCGCATCTGTCCTTAGTACACTCCCAGCCGCCAGCTGAAATCGGCACAAGAAAACACTTTCGCTGCTTCACGCAAACCAGATGAAAGAGGCCACAATTGCTTGCAAGGCTTGCCAACAAAAAGAGCTAAAATCCCACATCATTTAATCTGCTTGTGAAATTAGAGTTGGCCTGAGGCCCAGATGATATTTGGAGGACTTACAAATAAAATGAATGCTTAATTTTTCAAATCAGAGTACAAAGCCAAACGCAATCGGGCTCCTTTGGAAAAAAATGGAACTCTTACTGTTTGTGAAATGTTCTAAAAGACCCCAAAATATAAGGTATCTGAGGTTTGTAATGCGGATATAGGCCATCATAGGCATAGCCTCTATAGCTCAGCTCTTTTCTGAAGTAGCTTTATTTAACTTTACCTGGCTTGATTTAAATACAAATGATAGTGCAACTAAATGGCCCTCAGCTGAGATAAGATGCACCTGGAAGTAAAGTCCTAAAAAGATATAAAGGGTATAGAAGGATATTAAAAACAGTCACAGTTCCAATCTTTGACCAAAATGGGGCCATACCTACAATGAGAAGTCAGAGTCGACGGGTTACAGATTTCTGTCTGAGCATACTTGATTGAGAGCTTATGGCTCAACTCTACCATGAGGTTATATTCAGAAAAGTAATATTTTTATTTTAAAGAGAGTGCCATATTTTTGGTTTGACTTTTTCATCCACTAGACTGTAAGCTCCAAGCAGGTAGACCAGTAAACAAGAGAACTTCAGCTTGCGCTAAGTGCCATGAAGAAAATAACAGGGCGGCGTTGATAGAGAGTAAAACGGTGGAATGGGGGCGGGAGCTGCTGCTGGAGGCGGAATGATCTAGAAAGCTGGCTTCTCTGAGCTAAAGGACACTGCAAGCCTTCATCTCTGAAAAGATGTTATACGTGGAGATAACAGTTTTAGAAAGCAGTCTTGCTCCATAGTAATAGTCTGCTAAGTGAGACTATTGTTGAGTGTCTGAACAGATAAAGTGTAATAGTTGCCATGCTAGAAAACCACGCAACTACTGTTCAATTTCCATTCTCTTAGAATTACCTTTGCATCCTGATTCCATTCTGTTTTTTGGATCTCCCCTGTTTCCACTGCCTTCTCTTCCCAAGCAGATTAAATGCTTGGAATTCCTTTACCCAGGACCTGCTCTTCCCAATGGGAAGCAATTTTCCAAGGTTACTTTAACTAATGCAGATCATGAGTTTTTTCCTCCGCAATTCAAAGATAATTCTACCTACCAACTTACTCTCATTCCCCCTTAAGTCCATATGAAAATCCCGTTGCTTACAAAAGAGCATCACTATTAACTAGCTAGATTTATTTAGGAACTACTGACTTCATATAAGAATGAAATTTTAAAAATTAAGAGTTTGGTGTGAACTACAAGCAAGGTATAAGTCAGTCAGCTGTATAATTCTCAAAGCAAACATAGGAATAAACACAAAAAGTATTTAACCTTATTGATAATAAGAAAGTGACCTATCAGGTAAGAAAAAAAGACTTTAACATATGAGAACATCAACTTTAAAAATGAGAATTACTGAAAAGGAAGTGGTGAAAGTCTCTTGTGCCCTTTGAGAGAAATATAAACTTTGAGAAGTATAATTCTGTACTATATATTTACAATTTAAAAATGCATATATACTTTGATCCGAAAATTCGAGGAATTTGTCCTAAGGAAAATAGACAAAAATATGAATATGCATGAATAATGTTCATTGATACATTGTTAGTAATAGCAAAAATGAAAGAAAATATAAATGCTGATCACTTACTTAATGAAGTCGGTTGTGTCTGTTCAATGGACTACCATGTAGGCATTCAAAAGGATGACAAAGATATATATACATACAATATACCCTCAAGTGTATATATACATATACACATTTGTATAACTATACACACACATTCTAAACACACACATACACAGAGTAGTCAAAGTTTACACTGAAACACTGCTTATTGCTTGTGTCAGCATAGTAGGATCTCAAAGACTTTTGTTTTCTCCTTCACCGTTTTTATTATTTGATATTTGACTCTTCCACATTTGGCATATGTTATCTTTATACATAGGGAAATAAACGACTTTAAAAATGTTATTTATTAAACCTGGGAAGAAAGGCAAGAGCTGCATTTGGAGAGAGCTAAGCTAGAGTCAGGAGACGCATTAAACCTCACAAGGAGCTCTGAGATCAGGAGTCTAGAGGGCTGAGATGGCACGTCAGGGACAAGATACTCAAGGAAGAGACGGAACATAAAATGTTAGTCCCTCCGTGCCAAGCAAACACAGGCTGCTCGTTTGGAATAATGTTTTAGAGACGAAGGACTCTACTAGAACATCTGTTCCATCCACATAGGCAGTTTTCAAGGTTCTCAGCATTTAAGTTTGGAGACCTACAATTAAGAAAACTGAGAGAAGTTCCAAAGGAAAGTAACCTGTCCCCCCCCACCCCCCAAAAAAGGCCAAATGTTTGGGAAATGTATTATACAAAAACCAACCTAACAAAACTTCTCTTATTGGCGAGGGTGGGGAGGCTGGCACACAAACAAATCAGAACTAGTAAGAGATTTGATGTCAGTTTTCATAGAAACTAAGGGCTAGTTCTATAGTAAAGAAGAATAATATCTCTATTCTAATGATATCATTTGAAGGATCTGAGTAATATCCGTGATACTAGGAGTTAGATTTTTGAAAGAATCATCTAACCATAAAATTCCAAAACCAAGTAATAACTTGTCAAGGGAGCTGCGGAGTCTCTGGATCTAGTGGCCTGCAGCCCAGGTTGACTGCCATCTTTTTCAGAGTTTGCATGTCATGTCGCCCAGAGGCCTACTGGACAGCCAGCAAGTTGTCTCCACTGTCCCACCTAAAGTGCAGGGCTTCGAAACAGAGGAGGTAGAATGGCAAAAGTTTCCAAATGTGCTCCTTCTCGACTCATGTGCATTAACTCGGAAGCCTATACATTCTACTGATTGTTCCGGTATAAAAGAAAGGT
The DNA here is from genome assembly GCF_000151845.1 of Pteropus vampyrus. Taxonomy (NCBI): domain Eukaryota; kingdom Metazoa; phylum Chordata; class Mammalia; order Chiroptera; family Pteropodidae; genus Pteropus; species Pteropus vampyrus. Next base: position 7,962,390 of record NW_011888835.1, read on the forward strand.
AAAGGTAAAAGCAGAAAGCCTTTAGAGTTACCCTGAGCCTATGATCCCAAGTAGAATTCCATAACGATTTTCCACTTGCACGGAGAACGGGAAATAACGTCAGAGTAGACCAATAGTCACTATAGGATAAGATGAAATAAAACAAACGCTAGAAACTGTGCAGACAAGCACAGATAGTTTAGATAGACAGACAGACAGACAGACAGACAGGCAGGCAGGCAGGCAGATAGACAGATGGACAGATAGATACCAAAAAAAACCAAAAAACAAAAAACTCTAACACTTTAAGGATGAACAATTTCAGGCCATGTGCCCTAGCAGTGAATGTGGAATTGACAGCAAGACGCGGAAAAGATGAAAAAAAAAAAAAGTCTCACCACGAATACTTCCAAAACCACCAAATAATGACTGTAGCTGCAAAGAACCACCTTTGGGTGGGCCTTCTGTGGAAACAACAGTCACACTGGGTGTGCTTGTCATATAAGTGACAATTATTCAAGAAACAAAACTAAAACCCAAAGTTTGGTTTGGAAAGAGGCAGGGTGGCAGTGCCAGGGTGTATCACAGCAGGAGATTTTTAACATCTAATCGAAGCTGGAGGACCCAAAAGTTGCCTACCTGTCTTCAAACAGAGCTCATCAAAGTCATGACAGCAACTGCTGTAGCTCTTACACAGGTTGTCACACCGACAATCAGGGGGTCCGACCTCTTGAAGTTCAAAGCATCTGCCCTTACAAGATCCGGAGGTGTTTGTCCATGGAGAGTCTGATAACACTGCAAGATACAAGACACAAAGGCAATGGGTCTGGAGAGCGGGGTCATGTCACACTGGAGGGGTAGCTCTGGGAAGCAGTACAGTGTGGTGACACAGTCAGATTCTGGCCGTGTAGCCTGGCTCCATCAGCCACTAGCTATATGGTCCCCGGGCAGGTTGTTGAACTTCCTTGAACTTCATGTGTAAAGTTCAGGGATTAATAAAAGTAACTGGAGGGTATAATGAGAATTGAACATAACAATCCATGCAAGACACTTAGCAGGTGGTCAGACATATAAAAAGTGTAGCAAGTTTTGGCTAATGGTTTTTATTACTCTTTACAATTATTATGACTACAAATCTGTGAGGGTTAGTGTCTCTGTGGATGTTACTGATGCCAAGACAGAACAGAACTTCCATCTATACATTTAGTAACAACAGCTCATTTCCCTATTTTAAAAGCCATAGCTTTTTGTAAGGAAAATTGAGCCTAAATGTTCTAAGAACAGGCTGAACATATGGGATTGGAATAGAGACTTTTAAGATCTCTTTCAGCCATAAAATCTACACCTCTAACTAAAGTTACACAAACACAAACTGCACAATCTCAGCTTGTAAAAAGTAAATCCTCTTTCATTATTTTCATATGATATAATCGTATGTACAGAAATCTCAAGAATCAACAAAAATTTGAAAACAAAAGGAATTCAGTGAGATGATAATTCCACATATGACACACAGGCAATATCAATTTAAAAATTAAATGGAAGTTCCATTCATCATAGTAATAAAAGATAAAATATCTAGTTATAAATTTAATATGACAAGTGTAGAACCCACATGAAGAACACATTAAAACACTATACAAAGGTAAACTTTTAAAAGTTTAATTAAATGGAAAGACAAATCATCTTGGAGGTAAAAATATCAACACTATAAAACTATCAGTTCTTCCTAAATAAACCTAAATGCTCAACGTATTAGCAATAAAAATATGACCAGGATTTCTTGAAACTCGAGAGAATATTAAAAATTTATCAAAAAATAAATATATGAAAACAGAAAGATACTAAAAAGGAAGAATAATTTGAAGACTAGATAGTAAAATATATTTTGAAGTTAAGTAATTAAAACAGCGTGGTAATAGAAAATAAGGAGATCACTGTTGGGGCTGAGGATGAGAAATAGGGCCAGATATATGAGAACTTATTTATAATAAAAGTGAGATCTTAAATCGGAGGAAGAAGAAAATCTTAATCAATAAGTAGCGCTGGTCGACAAGACAAAAATGACCCTGGGTCCTTATCCTAGCTTTCCAAATAATTAATTTCTGATGAATGGAAAATATAAGCAGTGTTATCCCTGTTGCTAGAAATAAAAATATGTGTAAAATAGAACACAACTTGGAAATATCTATCGACTTTTAAAACGCATATGAATCTTTCACCCAGAAACTCTATCACTAGGAATTGATCTCTCATATATTTGCAAAAATTTTCCAAGATATATATACAAGAAATAATCATTATATCCACGACTGGAGTATTGCCCAGCCCTTAAAAAGGGCAAGCGGATCTGTGTGGGCTAATGTGGAAAGATCCACAAAATACATAAACAAGTGTTTTTTAAAGATCAAAGTACAGAACAGTGTTATAATATTAAAGTCTATATAACAGAGATTTTTTTTAAAAGAGCAATAAAGATAAAAATAAAAACAGAGCCAGAGCTGGAGATGAGAGAGAGAGGCTAGAGGGGAGGCATTGAGAAGAAGCGTAGGTGTGCACAAATTTTTAAAAGTGCAGGTGTGAGTTTTCTGTGAGACACTCTATGGGAATTACATGTGGGGAAAATGACCAAGAAAGAGAGAGGCAAAGAGACTTTTTACCTTTCTGTAGTTTGAGATTTCTAAGACATTTTACAAATGTCTTTTTATTTACCTACTTCTCTCTCACATGTACATGTACATATGCATGTGTATATATATGTATAAAATATGATGACATGTTTTATATATAATCTAAATATCATTTATGACATGCTATTTGTAATTTTATTTCCTTATTTACAGGTTTATGAATTTTTTACTCTTTTATAATTAGTATGCATTACTTTTAAAATCAAGAAAACATAGAAGCAGGGGAAAAGCAGATGCTAAATAACATTTCAAGGTTCACTGAACCCATTTATCTGAACATTCTGTTCATCCCTTACTCTTTAGTCCTCTTTGAACTCAGAATCACCTGATTTTAGCCTTTATGGCATCAGATCAGTTCAACTAAAGCAAACAGATTCACTAGACCATGAGATGTGAAACCCTTTTGCATGGTTGAATCTGGGATGCTGAAATACATACAAACCATACAAGTTCAGCATAGAAAGTGTCAGGTTTCCAAAGCAATGCCCTACCTCTGGTTCAAAAACCTCATTTTTCTATTGATTTCGGCCAACCCATCGACAGTACATGCTGGACCATAAGAAACTGTGGGGGGAGGAGGGATCGAAGAGTGAAAAAAAAAAAAAAAAGGAAAAATAAAGGAAGTCCTATAGTAAAAATTAAGATAAGGAAAACGCTTATAACTGAATTATTCCTTTTATAAGGGTACCGTTTAGACAGAATCATTCCAACAGCCATCTAATAAATTATCAGTAGCAATCATTCCCATAAGCTGTATACGTAAATATGCTTAGCTCTGCTTAGAGCTGAGATAATGAGATCTCAAGATATGTTGTTTATCGTTGTTTACTTGTCCTGTGTCCTCTTCTTTATGGCGTCCAGTAATGCATCTGAAATTTTCCTCCATTCACGTCCTTTGCTTTCCCCTCATCATAATCTCTTCTCTCTTTCTTTATCTTCAAAATATCTATGAATTTTTAGCCATTTTTGACCTCTCTTCATCTATTCTATCAACGTGATTCTTACTATTCTCTTAATCACTCTCTAAGTTTGTCCCACACTTTGTTTTGGAAAAACAAATCAATTACCACACTCTGTACCAATCCGTAAACTGAAGACAGCTTTGTTAAGAAAGAGTCGCCCTTACATTCATAATGCAAAGATGAATCTCATAAAAACTATTGTACTCAAGATTGAGTTGCCAGCAGTTGTCAAATAAGAATGAACTCCCGGGCCTGTGTGGGTTTAGGGGTACACGTACTAAAGTTCATTCTTGACTGACTTGCATTCAACTGACAATGGCAGGACGAGAAGTAAGAAGGTGAATCAAGCCATGTACCACTTCGGATCCAATAATCTCAAGAATTTGAACGGCGGCACCTTTTTAAATAAAGTGGTAGAGTAGAACAATGCTCACTTTGCCTTTCCAGGGCCCATTCCATCCCTGCTATGTTTTTGCATAACAAGCTCCAGCCCCTACTCTTTTTGTAGTTATGTAATTCATCTTCCATGTTCGGCTTTTTCATTCCATGCCCAGGTCTCATGTCCTTCTCCCCAGACCAGGCTAAGGGCAGATTTTAGGACTTCTTTTTTTATTGTATCTGATTATTGTGCTTATTATAAGTCTGAATTCTAAAATCTGTAAAGCTTTCCTGTCTCTGACCTAAATCAAGAGAATATTGATGTTAGCACTTTGGTTCTATAATTTATTGAAAGGTGCTTGAAAACTGAAAGATCAATGAACTTGTGGTATCCCATAATTTTCTGCTTAGATCATTACTGAAGGTTCCATAAAGCTCAGAACTAAGAAGGATATAAACACACACACACACACACACACAACAACAACAACAACAACAACACAAAACCATAAAAAAATAAAAAGCTTGAAAGGATCAAGTCATAAATGTGTGATAATTATGACGGAGGTTTGGAATTTTGTATGAGGCATTTGCCAATACTTTTATGAGATTCCAACAAAATTGCTGCCTTTTTCATTACATATTTAAATGACGTTATTTTACTTCAAACATACAAGTCAGTTTCAGAGCCTTGAAACGTAAAGATTATGGGTCTACACCGACACATTTTTTTCTAAAACAGGGACTTCGAATTTTAAAATCTGTATATGTACATATATGACATGCATGAAAACAATGCTATGTATTCCTTATTTTTTAAAGGAGCATAATTTCATGATTTAAAAAAACACCAATGTAAAACATGATTTATTTCCTTCAAATTCATAATGCTGATAGAAACAAGTAAAAAGTGAAATTATTTTTACTTAAGTAAGACCTTATTTCTAAAACATTCCAGCTCACCATACATATACAGATGCAGTGTTACAGAATTCTTGGTGGCATTTATATAGGGGGGGAAAAAAAACTATTGATAATCTAATTAGGCTATTGGAAGGAAATTAATTCATGACATGAGTTGTGACCTAAAAATTGCTTCATCCTGGTCTCCCAATCATATGTCCCTCCAAATCCCTCTGCAAAACAAAAATTTTCAGATCTGGATGATGGCCAATGAGGGAGGCAGTATTTAAGTTTTGAAAACAGTTAGCTCAGCCAAAAGCTGGAAGATTGTTTCTTCTAAGTTTTGTCCGGTCCTGATTCAGAGTTTGAGATACAGTGCCCTATCTGTTCCTCCCATTCTCTGTGCTTCTCAGCTGGAGTGTTTCTTGAAAGTGAGAGTAAAGCCTTGAAATGGGTTACAGACTGGTTATGCTGCCTCCTTTTCAAGAATATTGAAACAGAATTAATTCTCCTATCTGTCTACCCTGTCTGAAGTATCGGCTGCAGAGAAAGGAGGCAGACAATGTGGATGACACTCAAGATGCCACCCAACTCTAAAATTTAATACTGCCGTAAGCCTCTTCCGGATTATATGATTCATTCCTCCTGGTCATACTTTTTTGTATTGAAGGTGCAATTTTTTCTTGATACTTTTGACCTCATACCTTGGAAAGCGGCACTCATCTACAGGCCTGCGTGTCAGTATCTCTGTTTCCCAAATATATCATTTTCTATAAGTATCCGTTACTGCCAACATCACCGTTCTCTCCTCTTCACGGCTGCTGGGCAAGATTTCATAGATGATTTTTTAAATTAATAGGTCCACCTGGGAAGTTTTCAAACACCTGTACTTTCAACGTGTTTATAAATACGACATATTCATGTAGAAAGGCTTCAGAAACGAAAACAAAACCGATTTCTAAAACTTCGACTTTAAAAATTAAACACTTTAATTCAACTCCTAAACTACTCAAATAGCGCTAGGATGCTAATCAGCAGTGCAAGACCAAATGATTGGCAAATCTGCTGTGAAACAAAGAGACATCGTCATTTTAAATTGCAGGTATGGACAACTCCATAAGGTAAAAATTTAAACACTGGCTTTCGAACATAATTGAAGATAAACATGTCATCATATAGTTATCTCATATTCGCATTAGCATTAATTTGGCATTTCATTCATAAAAACCTTTTCAGATAGAGAGACAACATTATCTCCATTTTTCTGGTTGAAAAATCAGATTTCTAGGCCTAATTTGAGCTAGCAAAGGGCACACTAAAATTTTAGATCATCTGAATACAACTATAATACTATTTTTACTAACAAAGGATTTTTCAAATTTTGTACACAGGGTCTGAGTTATTTTAGATGTTCTTTTTAAGACATGATTTTGGAAGATTTCTTGATTTTTTTTGTTGTTGATTCAAGAATCTATATTGAACTGTCTTGAAGATTGAGATTTCTGTTTATGCAAACAAGATTCTGTATTGTTCTAAGATAAATGAAAAATCACTCCTCAGAGCTCTACTTCACAAAGAACTGAAAAATCCGTGCCCTCCTTAGATCTGAATTCAGATCATTTCAGTCTAATGACATTGAATTAACTCTTCCCTCACCCCTGCTGATTTCTACATTAAATTTAACATGAAGCCCCATAATGTGCTGTTCCTTTTGAGACAGCTGCCAGCTTTGCAGTTTCTTAAATGCTACTAGCCCATCCTTTAAATAGCTTCTCATTTTCATTGTAAAATGAGATTCCTAAAATTATCAAATGAATCTGAACCTCCTCGTTCCTATTGTTATTGTGTGGTTTCTCTATGATTCACAAAGAAAAGCTTTGCTCATAAAGTTGTGAGAGACACTCTTTGTTTCACATTTACTCATGAATTTCATTCATAATCACAGACTTTTAAACTTTCAAGCCACTAAAAATGATGATGAATCGAACTGAGCTTTCAAGTCTGTTAGTCAGATATTGGCAAGCTCATAAATTTCCCTTGGTCTTTGAA
>NW_011888835.1:7969400-7988446 GCF_000151845.1 Pteropus vampyrus
CCCTGCTGATTTCTACATTAAATTTAACATGAAGCCCCATAATGTGCTGTTCCTTTTGAGACAGCTGCCAGCTTTGCAGTTTCTTAAATGCTACTAGCCCATCCTTTAAATAGCTTCTCATTTTCATTGTAAAATGAGATTCCTAAAATTATCAAATGAATCTGAACCTCCTCGTTCCTATTGTTATTGTGTGGTTTCTCTGTGATTCACAAAGAAAAGCTTTGCTCATAAAGTTGTGAGAGACACTCTTTGTTTCACATTTACTCATGAATTTCATTCATAATCACAGACTTTTAAACTTTCAAGCCACTAAAAATGATGATGAATCGAACTGAGCTTTCAAGTCTGTTAGTCAGATATTGGCAAGCTCATAAATTTCCCTTGGTCTTTGAAGTATTAAGTTGCTTATATTTCAGAGGACAGCCCATTTTCACCTGGACACTGAAAGAGTATCACAAACGTCAGTGAAATAGACCGCCATAACACCACAAACACACACACAGGCACAGGGACATGAGTGCACACACACCTGTATACAGATAAAGTCTCTCGCAGTCTTAAAGGTGAATCAAGCTGGCTACATCAGATGTATTAAAGAAAAATGCCAAACTAAACTGCACTTATTATTTACATTTTCTTTGAAAATTTGTTTCAGCCATCCTATTTACCTTATTGCCCATTATATTTACCCAGTAGAATTATAATTAGCTCTGCTCGTTTCCTATCTTCCAGTAAATCTATAGATCTGGTAAAAAGAAGCTTATTCCACCATCACTTCCAACAGATCGCTCAGTCCTAATAATAAATCCAGCTAACAAGTGTGCTAGTTAATTAATTATAACAGTTTGTTTGCATGGTCAGAGCCTTGAAACTAACACCCCAGTCCACAGTACAGCAGCAAGGGGCTGCATGTGCCTAGCACGTTCTCGGCTATTGTTGAGAACTCTGAGGAACTGCACTTATTAAACAAGAAACTGCACGTCTTTGAATGGGAGGTCTCGCTCGGTTTAGTCTGAAGCTGGCTACGTATTGATACCCTTTGTGTTCCTTCTATTTGGTGAAACAATCTAGAAGCACTGAGCTTCCCAGAATTTCTCTGAACAGAAAAGTGTTGAACACAGGCATGGCTGCCTTTCTTCCTAGGATTTTGTTCTAAAGTATATATGAAAGCTCACCCAGCGTTTTCTGATGTGAAGCCTTTGCTGACAGACTAAGTGATCACGTGTGCTATTTGAAGGAGGCCTTTTTCTAGGCACATATTACATTTAATGAGATAAAAGTGCTTAACCTGTGCACTGTGCTCTCACCCAGTGTCCAAAGCACATCTCTGGTCTTTACTTCGGAGAAATCAACCACAGACCCGAAACCGCAGGCAAAGCCACATCAACAGAAAAACTAAGAACAAAAGGCATACCGGCATACCAAAATCCTAAACCTCAGACCTAAATAGCATTGTATCCCATGATTAAGCTTCACATAGATAACACTTCGCCAATAAAGTACTTTAGAAGACACTATAAAGGCCTAAAGTAATTGATGACTTAAATAAGTAATTCAAGAAGCAAGTATTTTGTAGTACACTGAAGGTCACTTAGATTCATAGATTATATTATTTTCCCAGAAGTAACATTAATTCATTAGCTCCTATAGCTGTTTCTTACAATGTATAGAAATAATTTATTATACACAAAATACATTCAAGGATTAATAAATCTGCTCTATGTTTTCAAGTTCTCCAGCTGAGATCACATAAATTCAGAGGCAATGAAACAGAACAGAGAGAATCATGGGCTTTTTTTTTAATCCAGAAGAAAAATTAGAAATCATCCACGTCTGCCCCTCACTGTACAGCTAAGCAAACAGACTACACAAGTGACTTGTCCAAGACCACACAGCAAGTTATATGAATCCCAAGGTACTGGTCCAAGACCTTCGTGACTGTTTTCCAAAAAAGTTGACTTTGAACATGAGTGACTTGATTTTATACATTCATTAAAGAAATAGCTTTTAACATCAGTTTTAGCCAGAGTGATATATTAATACAATACCAAAATAAAAAAAGTTCCTTTTAGGGTACACTGGAAAGAACCAGCAGCGGGCTCTCTAACCGCCAGATTGCCCACGTGACCATGCCAAGGGGCGGATGCCCCCTCCGGTCTGTGCAGGTACCGTCAGATTTCCCACGGGAGTCACACTCGTCTGGAACAAGAAGAAGGGGTCTTCGAAGAGGGCATTTGTTACAAATAAAAACAGGATTCTCCAGCCCAGCGAGACCTTTTCCTCTCTCTTCAACAGAAGACAACTCATTTTGTCCATTTGGCTCCCTGGGGGTGCAATTTTTATGATTTATTTTTTCACTTTTCACCCCAACCACACCCCACTTCGACTCACTAAACTACCTCTAATATATTTCTTTCAACCTTCCGGCACGACACAAAAGTAACTTACTTGACGTAAGAAAAACTTAGCATTCCAACAGCACATGCATCATAGTTTGGTTAATAAAAACCCACGCTGGGGAAACGGAGACAGGTGATAGTCTCCTATAGTAGTCAGGTCAAGAAATACAGAGCCATACAAAATTCACAGGAAGGTAGACAAACACGCTGAGATGTCAGGGAAAGTCAAGAAAATATTGCCCCCTAGAGTACCCATGACTTAATATGTAATTTTTACTTATAAAACCATCAGCAGCTCCAATTTCCAGGAAATTAACCAACTCATTACTTAAGACCTGGTCAGTCAAGCCCCCCGTCTGCACAAGGAGCTCCTTCATAAGAATTCCCACACTGCTTGTGACACAGTGTATTGTAAAAAGAAACTGTTTCACTTCGCTTCTATTAGTTAAGTCAGGGCACACTCTTAGAAGTCACCTTTCTTTGCATCGAATGAGAAAATAATGCTGCAAGTCATCTTATCAGCTCTTAAGTAACTTTTCTCTTTTATGTTTTTCCTATTTTCGGTAAATCTTGAAGTTTCATAGAGACAGTTCACTGCCTTTTTTTACTTCCATGCCTCTTTTTCCCTAGGTCAGAACTTTCTGGAGAGAAATACTATATCCTGTATCACGTGACAACAAATCTCCAGTATTAAATCAGCACCTGTTCCCACCACTTCTATTTTAGCCTTGTCTACTAACACGAGTTTTCATTTTATTTTAACATATATGAATTTCAGAGTCCAAAGAATTAAATAGCCAGTTATGAAGCAATTATAAATGTTCTCTAATGAAGACCATGTTCTCTTACCTGAATGATACATAAAGCTGATTTTATTCCAGAGAAATCTAGGACTAAACTAGTTTTACTGCAAGATTACCTTAAAGATGACTTTCTCGATGAGCTTAGATTGATTACCGAGTGTGTCATATTTTAAAAGCATTGAAAGTGCAAATAGGTTTTACACCTACCTGTAGGAGGGCCTTCATCCCATCCTTCTGCCCTCTTAATTCGATTTGCTGTGAATCCTAAGCAGATATTGGCTCCAATAGCAAAAGTGAAGAGGGATATTACCTGGGGGGATAAAGAGGTCAAGCTGTCACATACAGCTAGACAAGAGTAAATCGGATTATCTGAAGGCAATCAAATGACTTCGACATCACCGCCCAATCCTGTAACTCCCAAAGTGCACCATAAAGAACTGTCTTAATTCTTAAAGCAAAAAAAAGAAAAATTCAAAATCAGGAACTGGTTCTGAAGGTCAAGTCTTTCCCCTGCCATCCATCCCTCTCCTACCTGACTCGGCTGGAACGGGCTGCTCCCCGCCATGGCAGAGGGTTTCTTGGAAAGCCTTTTGCAGTGTGTTCTCTTTGCCTACACTGAATGCACTGCTTTTTGGGGCTCTGAGCTCAGTCTATTAACTACAAGTAATCCCACCTGGGAGGTTGACAGGCTCCTCTGATTTGTCCAAAGCTTGATTTCATCACAGTTTGTTCACAAATCACAGCTCTGAGCATAAGAGGCTTGTAACATCATCCTTCTTTTCTCCACCCCCTTATCGGTCCCTCCCCTAACACACAGACACTTTCACGTGGTTTCCTCTGCTAACATGAGGGTTTCTCATGTTGCTGTGGCCAATAACAGCTCATGTTCATTTTCCTTCCCTCACAAAAACATGGTTTATAAAAAAGAAACCAAATGTATTTTATCCGGTAAAAATGAAACAGAACCATAAAAGAGTTTCTCCCAGCTTTAAGATTTTAAGGTTTTACAATGTAATTATTCAATGTCGTCAACCTCACGACTTTACTTTTTTTAGAAAAACAAGAAAGGTTTTATAATTTATAAACCTAATAACTTTCCCTGCCTTTCTCATTTATTTATTTCTTCTGGCATTTTAAATGACCCTGTCGCTATCGCCACATTCTGAAATACTCCTGACTCCTCACGTATTTCTCACGATGAACTCTCCCAAGACTGTAACTAACCGAAGAGATAGCATTATTTTTCCCCATGTTGTCAGAGTTTAGAGAAGTAACTTTTATCAAAGCACTGGGAATGCCAGCTAAGCAGCATAAAGTCCTCTGCCCTATGAGGAGGGGGAAAATCATTTCAGTTTCTGCCTTTTCTTCCTGAAAAAACTGTCAGCTTGTTTTGTTTTGTTTTGTCGGGGGAGGAGGGATGGGAGAGTGGATAAGGAAGCTTTATTAGAAACTTTATTGAATTTAGGAAGAAAATGTCAATGGCAGGAAGAATTGAGCCTTAAAAAAAAAATTGTTTCCCTGGTTACTTATTTCCTAGTTAAATTATCCACCCACTGAAAACTGTGTCCTCTGAGACCATTGTGAGTGTTACAGTTTCTTTATTAAGTTATTTGGCAAGCAGAAGACTTCTAAAAGGAATCAAGATCTCTAAATCCGAAAGTTATTTAAATACTGTATGCTTTTAGGATTCAAATGAGGGAAGAAGGTTTGTCTTTGGTTTTTCTTGCCAGGCTCCAGGACCATCATTTTTGTCCAGATCATATGTGTGTACGTAAACAAAAATGCACTTACCATGTAACAAATTACTAACGGAGCAGTGGCTGTGCTCACATAAAACATGATAGCCCAAAAGCAAGAACTTGTTTATAGTGGGTTGCACAGTAGGCCTGGGTTTCATTATATATTCTAGAATTTAGTAACAGCTCATTGAGAAAAAGAAAACAAACTGTCAAACTTTAAGTTGCCTTTCTAAGATGCTTTTAGTTTTTGCATTTCTGCAGAGATGGCAGGCTCATGAATTTTTCTGTAGAAGTGTCTTGCTTAAAAGTCTGTGTGTCATCCTGAAGTGATCTGGAGTCGGCTGCTTAGCAAGGTTTAGGGAAGATTTTTCTACTGTCTACGTTAAAGTTCAACAGGCTTGCTTCTACAGAGATACACTATAAGCCAAAAAGGGAAATATCAGGGCAATCCTGTGCTTGTGTTGGATGCCACAGTGTTCAAAATGCTCCAAAAAAACCTGCCTCTTCTTCTCTCCAGCTTCCTCAGCCCTCAACCGGAGTCCAATGACTTTAGATTTTGTCTGCCATTTGATTTCAGAACTTAGCTTGAGGACAATAAAGGCTTCCCTTAGAAAAAAAAAAATTAGACTCAGAAGCTGAACATCATTTATTAATTTTTTGACATGCAGAGTAGCTGTGCAGGGGGAAAATGCCTTAAGTGCAATAGCCAAGTCGATCCGTAATTGGCTTCTGTACAGCACTTGTTACCAATTATCCCCGAGGACCAAGCTCAGTCACTATTGCTGTTAGCTATTCTGCCAAAGAATCTTATCTTCTACCAGATCATCATGCATGTGGAACTCATTAACAAACGCATACACACAAGCGTACATGTGCACACACACACATACACGCGCACGCACGCACGCACATATCACATACACACACATCATCTAACCATAGCTAGCCAGAATTTTACTACAAGACGTCATTATAAATTAATTGTCAGGAGGATGACCAAAGTCCCTGTGTTGGTCATCAAAACGACTACAAAATGCAGTTACCTCTCATTGTCTAAAACTGAGAAAACCAAAAGGCTGATGATGCATACCGTAGATCTAGAAACTCAATGAACATGACTGAAATATAGCCCGAAACCTTCTACAACAAAATTGAGTTAAGAAAGTTCACCTGTGCTGGTGTTTAAGATTGTGGTATAAAGCACCGTGGTTGGATCAATAAACCAAAAAGTGTATGAGAAAGACTAAAATTCACCTCCAGCATGATTTACTAATCCAGCTGTATTTCAGAAAACACTGCCCCCTGGCAGAAGAAAACCCACAACTATAAACAAATCTTTGACAGTCTCAGGCCCTCAAAATCACTCTGTGGTTCTCGGACTTTATTAGGCATAAGAATTACTCTGAGAGCTTGTTTAAAATGTTGGTGCTTATGGTCTGTTCCCCAAGATTAGGATTCATTAGGTTGACGGGGTGGGGAGAAGGAAGGGGGACTTTGGGGGCCAGACAAGAACCGGTATAATAGGCTATTCTGATGCAAGTAATGTAAGAACCATATTTAGAGAAATGGATTATTAGAATAAATTACTCTGAGTTAATCTGTTTATGCCTTGAATGTTGAATTGCTTAGTCTGATTCATAATGTAATTTTAATATATTATTAACATCATTTACTATGAATTGGACGGATATTAAGGTTTAGATCTCTTCGTGACAAACCATGGCTGCTCCTCCATGGAAATCATCTCCAAACTGTAAGCAGCAGAACAGTCTTTTATTTACTTTGCTGGTGGTACAAAGCAGCAGTGTGTGTATTGCTTAATTGCAATATAGTAGTTGCATTTATACAAATGCACAGTCTACCTTTTCATGAAATGGTTCTGTGCATCCTTGTTCCTAAGTTCTGATTAAGGAAAGAGGACTTGGGGTTAACAGTGAGATCTGAAAGATAGGTGACTGAGGGTTGCCTTTCTTGCCTCCTGAAGAAATTACAAAATTTTCATGAACTGATTCAAACTTTATCTATATCTAGTTTCTCCTTATGCAGAATTGACATACCTTGGCTTGATTTTAATGCTGTTCCCAGAACACTTCTAAGACTACGACGTTAAACCATTACTGACCACCTGATTTTCAGCAGCATCATTTAGCAATAACTGCAGCATACACACTATGAAAGTAAGAAAACAACACCCACATGTATTCTTCCTGTTTTATTTTAAAACTTTTTGAGTTAGGTCTTGTTTTTCTATTCTGCTTTGGTCAAGAGCTATTAGAAATTTCAGAATAAAAACTGAACAACAGTCTCTTGCCAATTTAAATTGAGCAAAAAAATTATGACAGCTAATAGAGAAACAAGCTGGCTCAATCGCTCCCGCAATCCAGGACTGCAAATGTGTATAAAGTAGACACCACTTAAGATTCTAAACCACAGATGCAAAGTTCTATGAGTAATCTATGTCCCCAGGGGTTCTCCAGTGGAGAAATAGCATATGCCTATTCAAACGCAAACAGGACTTGTGCTGTTAGTAATTACACAATTGAGAGCTGAAATCAATACTGTCACTTCATTCAATGCCTTCCATTTATATCCTAAACTTCTATGCATTACATTCACTCCCAGTGGAATTCAAGCATAAGCCCCTACAACCAGAACAATCTCTGCTCTCTAAGAATATTCGTTCGTTCCGCAAATACTCATTAGCTCCTACTGTGTACGAAGCCCTGCACTGAGCACTGGTACTATGGAAGGAGCCGGATCGAACATAATCCCCTGCCCTCCATAACATCAAACGGACACAGAAATAAATGGAAAAGGCACACGACTTAAAACTTAGGAATAGTTTATTGCTGGAATTTTCCATTTAATATTTTCAGACGGAGACCGACTGAGTATATAACTGAAATTGTGAAAAGCAAAATCGCAGGTCAGGGACAACCACTGGAATTCTGACCGATCTAGTCAGGAGAGTCATAGAAGACTTTGTGGAGTGTCGGCTGAGCTATGAGCGATGTGAATTGAAGCGAAGTGAGAATAACTAGAGACGAGAGGAGGAGAAGATTCTCAACAGAGGGAGCTGGATGTGCAAAGATTGTGTAGGGTGGAGGCGCAGCACGTGCATGAGACAAAGAAACAGCCAGTCTGACCAGTGAAGGGAGAGCAAACGTGAGCATGGAGTGAAATGAGGCTGGAGGAGTTAGGAGAGGCCAGGTCACGTGGGACCTCAAGGGTCACGTCAGGTGATATTCTTTATCCTAAAAGCGATGGAAAGGCCTAAAAGGGCTTGAGCAGGTGGACGTTTAATCACATTTTGAAGCATTAATCTCCATACAGTATGGGTATGGATTGGAGGGAATCGAGAATGGATGTAATAGATGAGTGTGGAAACGACGTCAGCAATTCAGACGAAAAACAGTGACATGTCACACCAAAGAAGTTATGGTGCGGTGGAAAGGGAGAAAATCGGGAGAGTTGGGACAAGGACTTGTTAATGGACTGGGTGTGAGAGTTGAGGGGCAGGAAGGTGTTAATGTGATGCCTGAGTTAATGAATACTTAACCGTTATGATGACCAAATACAATCTCTATAACGTCACTTCTTAAGTTTTCATTGGCTTATAAGAAAGACACAGATGTACATATTCGTTTGCTAATACTCTAGAATTAAACAGTTGAAATAAGAGATATGACTAGTAGCTTGAAAACATTTGTCAGTAGTTTTAAAAATCAACTAAGGGAGTTGATTTAAAGTAAAGTTATATTGAACTTTAAATACTGAAAATACTTTTATTCATAATTGAAGCTTAAAAGGAATTATCACCAGGAAATAACTCAGCTTTGTTCCTAACTCTAGCTTATAATAAAACATTTTAAAACTCAAAATGCAATCTAAGTCCACTTCTTTTCAGCTGCTCTGAAACCTGCATGCAAGAAGGTGGCATCCGTTTGGCTAGGTGGCTCACCAGCATGTGTGAGCCTCGTGAAAGTTTACATCTTTGCGTCCACTTAGTAACGTGCACTGTGGAATATGTGAACACAAATGAGTGGGTATCTGATGAGAGGTTGTTTTACCAAAAGCTTTACCACAAGGGTAAAGACTCTCATCGAGTCTTAACATAGACAGGCTGTGACACTGTTGTCAACTCCATCTGCAGATGAAGAGATGGAGTTTCAAAAGATGTGTGACATCGTCAAAGTGGGATGTAAGTGATTGAGCCAGGTCTGGAAACCAGGCTCCCTAAGCCAGCTCAGCTCTCTTTCCACGACAGCATGATCTCTCTCTGTTACACCACACGAGGGCCTCAATTCGACACGACCAAGATGCAGCTTTCACTCTCATTTCTTTTCATGGAAACTTAAAACTACTTTTTCTTCTACTATAATCCTTTTTTCTCATTTATAATCAGACGCTGTGTCTATAGTTTCTAGTTATTAATTACAATTACCATCACTTATCAGAGCTTTCTGAGTGCTTTAGTACCTAAAGTATCTTCCTATGTGATGACTTTTAGACTCATCCCTTTATCTTCATGCTTCTGGACACACATTGGAAGTTCACTTCATAACGGCTCTTCCTCTTGCCCTCTCTGCCCTCTTCCAGCACCATTTCATTGAGTCCTCTCTCATCCAGCCTGTAACTCATTCCCTTCCCATTCATTGCCCAGAGAGGCCTGCATAAAATACAAATCTGGTGATTTTCTTCCCAAATTTGAAAACTTCCAGTGGCTGCCCATCACAGCGGTTCTCAAAGTGTGATCCTTGAACTAGCAGGGTTAGAGTCACCTGGAAGCTTGTCAGAAATGTGACTCCTTTTCAGACCTACAGCATCAGAAACCCTGGAGATAAAGCCCAGAATCCATTTTTTTAACAAGCCCACCAGGTGATTCTGATGCAAGTCTGAGAACCACTGACCTAGAGGATGAAATCCAAACTGTTTTTTAGAGAGGCACATAAGACTCTAAATCTGAAATTAAGCTCCCTGGATTCAGTTCTCAGCTCTACCACTGTTTAACTGTGAAACCTTACACGACCCTTCTCCATCTTAAGACTCAGTTTTCTCATCGGTACCCAGCTCATAGGATTCTTAAGAGTATTACATGAAATAATCCATGTAAGTTGCCTAGCACAATGCTTGGCACAGAAGAATGATTAATAAATGGTAAGGTTTCTTAATTAGAGAAATATTTACTAGTCCTTGATTAAGCTGTGCTCTCTCACACCTTCACTCCGTATTATATGTTGTTGCTTTGGCCTCGGATGCCCTTCTCCCTGGCAAACTCCAACATACTCATGAAGATTCAGGTGAGGTATCGCCACTCCTCCGTGAAGTTCCCTTCCCGCGATTTCGATCTTCCCATGCAATGCAATGGGTCCCTCTGCTCTGCTCCCATGTTATCTGTTGAGGCAACTCTATCCCTTTGGATGTCTTCGAATACAGGGGCCTTGCACTCCACAGAGCTTCGCATCTTTCCTGGGAGATAATAGCCAGCTGATAAATGTTTGTTGAATGAAGCTACTTGGCATCAAAAAACTTGCATTGGAACTTGAATTCTTGCTCTCTTACTAACTAGCTGTGTCACTTCAAGCCCATGTTTCTTCATCTGCAAAGCAGGGTCATTGGGCTGAGTAGTTTAACCATTTTTTAAGCATTAAAAACTTTTTTTAAATAAAATCTCAGAATGAATATTGACATCTAAATTCAGAGTGGCTCCCCTTATATTGGGAGCCTGGATCCCAACTAACCAGCTACCTCCTTTCTTCCTACAGTACCTTCTTAGAAACCTGGAAATTCAAGGAGTGTCGTTTATGAAAATGAACAAAGAAAAACAAACAATAACTGAGTTAATTCCACTATTAAATACTCTTCTAAATCCAACCCTTTGTTGTAGTATTCAGTTACCTACACACGCCCCAAAATCTGATGCAAATCCCCCCCAGGCCAGATCTTTCATTGACGAGTGACAGAAACTCTCGCTCCAGTCAAGCTCTTCCTCCAAGGAGTCCAAGCTCATTTCTGCATCCACACTTCTCCTCAGGCTGCTTCTCTGCCCTGAAGTCCTCTTTTCACTGTGTTCATCCAAACCACAGTCAATCCATCGCCTTCCCCGGGGTCAGCATCTTCACAGCAATGCTGCTCTCAGCTGTGGCACCCACTACACCATCCTCGATTCAAGAACCTATAGATTCTACCCAAGACATTCGTCTCTTGTCTTTCTAGGCTTCCCTGTTTTATTTGAGTATGTTTGCCTCCGCAGCAAGAGCAAAAATTCCAAGAGAACGGGAGAAAGAAACATGATATAAAAAGACTAAGAGTCCACTCAACCTGGGTCTGCCTCTTTCAGGCATCAGACCTTGCTTCAGTTCTCTAAAACTCATATTTCTTTCAATAAAAATTATACTAGTTCTTATCACCCAGGGTTGATATGAAGACCAAATGATATAATGCACGTTAAGCAAGTAGCTCAGTGCCTGAAATACAGAAAATACACAAATAGTGGTCATTATTATATATAGGAAGATGAAGACTGCATCATCTGCTATCATGTTCTCAGCATTTAGCAGTGCTAGGCACATGATAGGTGCTTAGTAGTGACATAGGTTCTAGGAAAATTCCCTTTACTTATGGTGAGATTATAGATTAAATTAATGATAGAAACTTTATGAACCACTCTTTCCTCATGCTCCCTAACCTCAAGAAAAAAATGAGCGGCACTTTGAAGGCGGCATTGAAGGCAAAGGTTTCGACTACAATAAAAACCAAAAAGATGCTCTACTTAAATTGGAAAGCCCCAAGAATTTGAGCTTCAACTCCAGAAATTAATTTGAACTCAAACATAAGGAAGTTTATGCTTTCTACTGGAATGGCATCATCACATGCTTAGCAGCACAATTGTACCCTCTTCGAGAGGAAGCAAAACTGCCATTTCTGTGATTCCCCTTGCAACCAAACAATAGCTAGAGACATTCAACAAACTAGGAATAAAAGAGAACTTCCCCCACCTGATGAAAGACTCTTACAAAAAACTCACAGCTAACATTATACTTAATAGTGAAAGACTGAACGCTTTCCCCTGAGACTGGCGCAGACAAGGATGCCTTCTTTCGCCACCTCTGATCAACACTGCACATCTAGCCAGGGCAGCGAGGCAAGAAAAACAAATAAAAGACATACACATCGGAAAGGAATACAACTGTCCCTATTCACAGATGACATGAAAATCCTAATGAATCTGTTAAAATATATTAGAACTAATAAATGAATTTGAGAAGGTTGCATGATGCAAGACAAACATAAAAAGCAGGTTCTTTTATATGGCCAGCAATGGACAATCTAAAATAAAACTACAAAAACAGTTGCATTTACAATAGTATCTTTAAAAAATTCTAAAATACTTCGGGATAAACTTAACAAAAGAAGTGTTAGACTTGTACACTGAAAACAAGAGAGCATCACTGGAATAAATACATTGTAGAAGAACTAAATCAATGAGAAGACATCCATGTTCGTGAATTGGAAGAAAATATTACTAAAAAAAAAAAAAGGAAAAGGATGACCCACAGAATGGGAGAAAATATCTACAAACCATATATCTGATAAGGGTCTAGTGTCCAGCACATATAAAGAATTCTTACAACTCAACAATAAAAAGACACATAACCCAATTTTTGAAATGATCAAAGGATTGGAATAGACAGTTCTTAAAAGAAGATATACAAGCACATGACAAAAAGTACATGAAAAGATGCTCAACATCATTACTAGGGAAATGCAAATCAAAACTATGATGAGATACCACTTCACACCCACTAAGATGGCTAAAATTAAAAAGAAAATAATGAGTGTTAGAAAAGATGTGGAAAAATTGTGACCCTCACACATCATTGGTAGGATTGCAAGATGGTGCAGCCACTTGAGAAAATATTTTGACAATTCAGAATGTTAAAATAGAGTTGCCATATGACCCAGGAATTTCGTTCCTAGATCTATACCCAGGAGAACTAAAAGCACACAAAACCTGTAGATAAATATTCATAGCAGAATTCTCAAATGATAAACACGTAAACAAAATGAGATATACTCATACAATAAAATATTATTCAGCAATAAAAAGGAATGAAATCCTGATACATGTATGAACCTTAAAAATAACATGCTAAGTGAAAAAAGCCAAACATAAAGACCACATGTCGTATGATTTCATTTACATGAAACATCTAGAATACGCAGATCTGAGAGAAAGAAAGTGTATTAGTGGTCGTCAAGGGATGTGAGAATGATCACTTTTGGGTACGAAGTTTTGTTTGGGGTTACGAAAATGTTCTAACATGACATAGCGGTGACGTTGGCCCATCTGTGGGTGTATTAAAAACTACTGAAATGTACAATTTAAAAGTGTGGACTTTATTGTTTATGAATTATATCTCAAAAAGAGCTGCTTAAAAGAGAGAGAGAGCTAGTGAGATTATCGCTGCAGGGAAGCAAATTCCAAAATATCTGAACTCACAGAAAAGGAACATTAACCTTGATCTTCAGCTTTCAGGTCAGTGCCTTCAAAGCTGTCTCCAGAGTCACCTCAGTTGCCCTCCAAACCTGACAATTAACAGGACGACTAAAGTATTTGAGTTGTAGGGTAGGTAGACCTATTATAAACAACCCCTGTGTTTGATGAAACCCTCTACATTCCTAAAAATAGGATCTCTTGGGACTTTCTCAGAGCATTTCAGGCTCTCTGCCATACCACCTTCATCAGGCTTCCTGTTTCATCTTATTTGCAAATAAAATAGCCCAAGAAGAGGACCGAGTTCTCGCCTACAGATCTCAGTGGGTTCGACTCTTCATGGCAACAGACTATAATCAGAGTTTGTGGGACAGTTGTAGGAATTGAAGAACAATGCCTTGGAACAGCATGGATGGACCTTGAGGGCATTATGTTAAGTGAAATAAATCAGACCAAGAAAGACAAATACTGTATGATCTCACTTACATGTAGAATCTAAAAATAGCAACAAAACCGAGCTCATAGATATAAAGTACAGACTATATTAGTTAATTGCCAGAGGCAGGGGGTGGGTGTGGGTGAAATGAATAAAATGGGTCAAAAGATATAAACTTCCTGTTATAAAATTAATTTCATGGGGATGTAATATGCAGCACAGTGATTATAGTCAATAATACTGAATAATGCTAAAGAGTACATCTAAAAAGTTCTCATCACCAGAAAAAAAACAATTTTGTAACAATGTGTAGTGATGAATGTTAACTAGAGACACTGTGGTGATCATATCACAATATATACAAATATCTAATCATTATGCTATATACCTGAAACTAACATAATGTTGTATGTCAATTATACCTCAATTTAAAAAAATAAAAAATAATGCCCTGCATTTGAAGAACAATTCTTAAAAAAAAAAAAAAAAAACAACTAACTAACTAAAAAAAGAAACACACCACCAACCACCCTATGAGTTAGAAGAATCAAGGCTCGCTCACTCTTCCCATTTTGCAATCAATAGGCAAGATCTCAGAGCTAAAGGACCTCTCACTGGAAGAACAGGACAGCCCATATGACAAACAGGATGAAGGGAGAGGAAAAAGCAAGTATCATGAATTAGAGCGTAACTGGCATGGAGCAGACACTCCACAGGTGATAGCTAGTATTTAGTAACTGCCTGCTCTTTGCCAGGCAGCACACTTTAGAGTATCATCATTGCCAATATAGGAAAAAACAAGCTCCAATAAATCAGGCAGTTTGCCCAAGTTCAACTACCTATTAATTGGGGGAGACGTCTTTTCTCCATGATTTCCCAATGAGGATTATAAAACTGGCAAGATCTTTAAAAAAAAAAAAAAATGAGAATTTTCACTATTTGCTAGAAGAAACCTGAGTCTATTAAAAGCAGAGAATCTGATAAATGTTTGATAAGTCTTTGATACTAGATAATGTTTTCTAGTACAGAACATATCAGAAGCGACAGATAAATTTCTATTTTAGGCTGACCTTATTCTGACCCAAAGAAAGAAGAATAGGTTGGCCATGAGGAAGTGACCAGAACCGTGGGCGTCATAGCCATGTTATTTCCAAGCTCATAAGAGATCAAAGAGAATGCTGGTCATTCTGAGACAATTGCCCTAAACTTTGGAAAACCAGAGTTTTATAAATTCAAATGATATTAGTTCAATGCAGATTTAGTAAGCACTAACTATATTAGCTGATGCTTATAGAAAGCTTACTCTGGGCCAAGTACTACTTGATATCAGGGATATTGAGATAAAAAGCATGTTTTAATTGGAGACTGGAAAGTCAACAGTTTGTTAAAACACACTATAATGAGTTCTGTCATAGGCACGCAGTAGTTATGAGTGGAGGACTGGGAACTGGCTCAGTCTCTACTCTACCCTGCTTCCAGGGGCCCTCCTGTCTTACAGACTTTTTGTAGAATGAGTGATGCATACAGTTTATATAATCTGCCAGTTATGATGCAGAGATTGTCATTACGTACTAGAGATTTGGACAGCAGAATTCAGACAGCATCCATCTTCCTACCCATTTTAATGGTTTCTCTGGGCAAACAAGACGATGGAAACGGGAGGTTTTCTGCAATATTATTTCAATGTCCATTTTTCAGCTTCCTAAGCATCAGAAGACATCTCTGGGGGTGACAGAGATGGAGCTGCCTGATTCGTGACTCAAGTGTATGGGTTATGTTCTTGAACTCAATATTCTAGCGACAGCTAGCCACCGTGTACTATGTACCATGGACTGAATCAAAATTCAAAAGTATCTTGACAGGTTGAAATCAAGAGTTGGAAAAAAAATGGAGAGAGAGCCAGATCGATCTACCTGAAATAACATTCTCGAAAGAGAATATAAGATGCGGTTACGTAACCACACTAAGAGAGCCCAGAATGGATGACACATCTTATAAAAGAAACCTGGGAGTTTTTGTTACTCTATAGGAGCCTGTGTTTGACCACAGCTCTAAATGACCTCACTTTATCTTAGGTTCCTTTAATAAACAATTACTACCCAGAGCCAGGACAGAAAAGCTCAGCTGAATCTGGTATCACCTGGACTCTATCTGGATTGTGTTCACTTCTGGATGTTTCATTTTAGGATATTACTACGAGACAGCATTGAGAGAAGCATAATCAGAATAATGTGGAGTCCGCATTACCCAATCCATTCATTAATTCATTAATTTGTTTATTTATTCAACAAACTTTCATTGAGCACCTAGTATGTTTCATGCAAAGAGAACACAACACAGGCTATGCCCCATGGGTCTTACATTCTAGTCTGAGAAGACATATAATATAATGTCAGGTAATTGATAAATGATAAGAAAAACAAAGCAGAGCAAGAGAACAGCTATTTTCAATTGAGTGGCACCGAAGGTGTCTCTGAAGAGGTGACATCTGAACACGAATCTGGGTGGAGTCAGGGAAGAACCAGGTGTCATCAGAAGCAATAGCAAGTGGAAGGCCCTGCGTGTGTTCGAGAAGACCGTGTGGCTGGAGCAGAGTGACAGCTGGGGGAGCGAGAGCAGATGATGTCAAAGAGGCCATCAGAGGCTGATTCATGCAGGACCTCGCAGGTCATAGTGGAGCCTTTGTTTCATTTGGGTGTGATGAGAAGCTACTAGATTTGAGCCAGGCAGTGACATAATCTGATTGGTTTCCAAAGGCTCACTCTGACTGGTATCTAGAGCATGGATATTGAATAAGCTCCCCTTACGGCTGAGGATATTGAATAAGCTCTCCACTGGCTGAGGAACCTGTGGCTGTGCAGCCTGGGCACCCTGCAAGAACGATGACAGCCCGTGGGTGGTGGCTGTCTTTCTCAAATATTCGAAGGGAAAAGCAAAACATATGAGTTTTATTTTGTGTACTTCCTTGGACAAAACTGGAAGTTACAGAGAAGTATGTTTCATTTCACAATAGAAGAACTTTCTAGCAATCGGTGCTGCCAGAATTTTCTTACAAAAAGAAAAAAAAAAAAGAGTTCACAGTCACTATTTGAGGAAAGGCTGGGGGATGTCGGTCAGGGATTCTTGTAAAGCATCTAAACTCAGAGGAAGTTTGACTACACAGCATGTAAAGTTCTTTCCAACTCTAGGCATCTGTTATTTTCCTCTCTTCTTCAAGTTCTCTTAGGGGGTTGAGTTCTCCCTCTGTAATGACCAATAAAAAGCTACTCGAATTAAATTAAATAACCAGAATTCAGTTTTATTTTATTCTGGTAAATCAAAAGGAAAGATAAGGATCCTTATACAAACCTTGTTCTTACTATTTCACCTCCTGAAGGAAATACACATATAGATATAGATAAGTAGGAATAGATATACAAATGGCGTGTGCAATTTAATTTATGCCGATTAAAGGGAATACTGGTCGAGGTGAGGCCAAAAAAAGGAGGAAAAAACACTTCTCACAAAATCATTTGATGGACTTAAGTAGGACTTCTGGGTATATCTAGAAGACAGGCAGGAAGACGAGCTGACCTTAGATTGCCTCTCCCAGCCTTATAGGCCTCTCATAATCTTCTGCAAACAGAGAGCCACGGCAGAGTTGAAATCCAATAACCTCAGCTTGCCACTAGAGTATTATGCAAGAGAATGCAGAAGTTCTGGCCCTTACATCCTCCTGCTAAGCTTCTGTTGCTCTAATAAGAGATGTTATTCAACTCGTTAATTACTAAAATCCTGGGCTGTCAGGCTTGGTTAGAGTCACGGCTCAGATGCTCACTAGCTGTGTGTTCTCGACTGAGTTAGGAAACCTCTCTAGATCTCCATTTACTCACACGTAAAATGGAAATAATCCCAGTACCTTCCTCATAGGGTTGTCGTGGGGATTATATCAAATAATCCATGTAGTGTCAACTGTTAATAACACCAGCTACAACCTCGTACAGAAATTATCTCAACTGTCGAATTCTCTCAACGACCTTGCAAAGTACATATTGCTTTCTCTTTTTGACAGAGACTCACAGAAGTTGAAGCAATTTGCCTAAGTTCATTCAAACTCAGGTCTGCCTAGCCAGAGTCCAGCTTCTAGGTATCTCTTGCTATGGTCCACATCGTTATGGTACGTTTAGTTTTATTACTTTTAAAAGAAAGTCTCCCAACCTCACATTTGGAGGGCAGTTAGGTTTTTCTCTAGTGTCTTTAACAGTTCAGAAACCGAACAGATTCTGTAAAGTTTCTCACTTTGGCACCAACTAGAGGTTGGGGCCATTATACCGATGTCCTCTCTTTGTGTCACCTGACCAGTGCAGCTGGCTTTGCCTGCCTTCAGGTTCGGGGCTGGGTAAATATTTCTCAGTCACAGGCGTGTAGCCTAGGGCCTCATGTGACAAAACATTTTGCAAAAGATGCTGTTTTCTCTCTTTCCCAGTCTTCCCTTCCTTTCTGCAGCTGTTTCCACTTCTACCTGGGACCTGATAAAAATTCTGAAGCTCCTATTTTTGTGGTTAGTCTCATATGACCTTACTATCGACAATAACTGGTTGTTTCACCGCAACTACAACACGATTGATGAGATGCCAGTGCTGAGAACAAAGACCGCCGCCTGACAGAGCTGGGAGCAATCTCCATGTACTGGTTCCTCTTGCAACACGCACCGTATTCTGACGATAATAATGACAGGAAGCACAGTAACAGCTACTGTGCGCCGAGACAGAGCCCCGCTCGCTCAACACTTAACGTAGGATTCAGCATTCATTCGCTTGCTCATTCAACCACGCGGCCGATATTTTATTGAGAACCTATTAAGTTCCAGGAACCATTTTAGGCCCCAAAGACATCAGCAAAAGAATCCAAATACCTGCTTGCATTTTATTGGATGGAAAAAGACATTAAAATATAAAAATGTATCAATTAGTGATAAGAGCTATGAATAAAGAATAAACGGGGAGGTGAGAGAGATGAGGGAATGAAGTTTGCTCTTGAGCTTCACAAATAAAGCCATTAGGATAATCCTACTTTACAGATGAAGAGTTCGAATAATTTGTCCAGTCACCCGGTCAGTGTTAGAACAGGGATTTGTCATAGTCTGCTAATAACAACAATAAACATAGCAACGATGATTGTAATAGTTGCCAT
>NW_011888835.1:7988496-8010111 GCF_000151845.1 Pteropus vampyrus
GAGCTGACCTTAGATTGCCTCTCCCAGCCTTATAGGCCTCTCATAATCTTCTGCAAACAGAGAGCCACGGCAGAGTTGAAATCCAATAACCTCAGCTTGCCACTAGAGTATTATGCAAGAGAATGCAGAAGTTCTGGCCCTTACATCCTCCTGCTAAGCTTCTGTTGCTCTAATAAGAGATGTTATTCAACTCGTTAATTACTAAAATCCTGGGCTGTCAGGCTTGGTTAGAGTCACGGCTCAGATGCTCACTAGCTGTGTGTTCTCGACTGAGTTAGGAAACCTCTCTAGATCTCCATTTACTCACACGTAAAATGGAAATAATCCCAGTACCTTCCTCATAGGGTTGTCGTGGGGATTATATCAAATAATCCATGTAGTGTCAACTGTTAATAACACCAGCTACAACCTCGTACAGAAATTATCTCAACTGTCGAATTCTCTCAACGACCTTGCAAAGTACATATTGCTTTCTCTTTTTGACAGAGACTCACAGAAGTTGAAGCAATTTGCCTAAGTTCATTCAAACTCAGGTCTGCCTAGCCAGAGTCCAGCTTCTAGGTATCTCTTGCTATGGTCCACATCGTTATGGTACGTTTAGTTTTATTACTTTTAAAAGAAAGTCTCCCAACCTCACATTTGGAGGGCAGTTAGGTTTTTCTCTAGTGTCTTTAACAGTTCAGAAACCGAACAGATTCTGTAAAGTTTCTCACTTTGGCACCAACTAGAGGTTGGGGCCATTATACCGATGTCCTCTCTTTGTGTCACCTGACCAGTGCAGCTGGCTTTGCCTGCCTTCAGGTTCGGGGCTGGGTAAATATTTCTCAGTCACAGGCGTGTAGCCTAGGGCCTCATGTGACAAAACATTTTGCAAAAGATGCTGTTTTCTCTCTTTCCCAGTCTTCCCTTCCTTTCTGCAGCTGTTTCCACTTCTACCTGGGACCTGATAAAAATTCTGAAGCTCCTATTTTTGTGGTTAGTCTCATATGACCTTACTATCGACAATAACTGGTTGTTTCACCGCAACTACAACACGATTGATGAGATGCCAGTGCTGAGAACAAAGACCGCCGCCTGACAGAGCTGGGAGCAATCTCCATGTACTGGTTCCTCTTGCAACACGCACCGTATTCTGACGATAATAATGACAGGAAGCACAGTAACAGCTACTGTGCGCCGAGACAGAGCCCCGCTCGCTCAACACTTAACGTAGGATTTAGCATTCATTCGCTTGCTCATTCAACCACGCGGCCGATATTTTATTGAGAACCTATTAAGTTCCAGGAACCATTTTAGGCCCCAAAGACATCAGCAAAAGAATCCAAATACCTGCTTGCATTTTATTGGATGGAAAAAGACATTAAAATATAAAAATGTATCAATTAGTGATAAGAGCTATGACTAAAGAATAAACGGGGAGGTGAGAGAGATGAGGGAATGAAGTTTGCTCTTGAGCTTCACAAATAAAGCCATTAGGATAATCCTACTTTACAGATGAAGAGTTCGAATAATTTGTCCAGTCACCCGGTCAGTGTTAGAACAGGGATTTGTCATAGTCTGCTAATAACAACAATAAACATAGCAACGATGATTGTAATAGTTGCCATCTAGTAAGATAGTTATATAATCGTATGAAGTATTCATAGAATCCTGTTTTATGAGTAAAGAAACCAAGGCTCAGAAAGATGAAATTTGCCAAAGACTACACGGCAAGTGATGGAGAAAGGATTTAAACCCAGTCTGGGTGGGTCGAAGTCCCTGATCTTCCCACCACATCTTGCCTTCTTTGAAGAGTCGGAAATTCTTCTTACGAAACTGAAAGTTTCTTGAAGACAGGGATTGCATCTCCATCGTTTCCTGAAAGTTCAACATCTGGCATAGAAAGCATTGAACTTTCTACATCTGGACCAGCTACATGCCCCAGACAGACAGAAATCTAAATACCCAAGAAAGATGGCTGCCAATTCTAAGTGTCAGAACCTCTCAACCTCTTTTGGCGGTGGGCAGCAGTGTGTAATTAGCCTTGCGGGCGATACTACCCTTGAACCTCAGAGTGCCAAATGGCATTCAGAGTTCAAGATACAATGATAACCTGCTCACAGCAGCCTAACCACCCCGAAATACCCACCTTCCCACACAGACTTGTGACCTGGACAGACTTGTTTGCCTCCTTATTAGACTTCTGTTTGTCCAGGAATGAAAGGAATAAACCAGTGGGATGCACATGCTCTGCATTTTAATCAAGGCCACAGCCCTATGGAGTGAAGCGGGCATTGTGATGAGTTTGAAGAGCGTGCCGACCCTTCATCGCCCAACTCCAGTCCAACAATGCTCTTCTCAACACGCCCAGCACTGGTGCTCACCGCTGAGCTTTGCATTAAATGCACGCACATCACGGCTTTACCCAGAGTCAATCGCTTCGTGGGAGTACAGCACAGCTAAATGGAAACATTTTGAGAGCAAGCCTAATTTTCTTTTTTCTGGGGAGGGGGAAGAGAGAGGTGATACATTTAAATTCACTGAGAAGTAGACAGTGCTTACGGTCAGGCAAACCTAGGTTCAAACTTCAGTATCGCCACTTACTAGCTGGTAGAGTGTAGGAACTGTGACTTGTTGAGCTTCTCTGCTCTCCTTGAGTCTTCAGTTCTTAGCTCAGAGAGAGACCTTCCCTGACCACATTGCCTCCCACCCCATTATTCTCTTTTTCATACCACCCTTGTGCCTTGACTTACTCTGACTCCCAGATGATGTGACTCTCCCACTGGTAGACTCCATGAGGTTAAAGACCAATTCTGTGTCCCTTCCCATTTATCCCCAGAGCCTAGCACAGGGCCTGGCACACAGGGACATTCAATTAACATCGGTAGACTAAATTAGCAAAGGAAAAGAATGGAGAAGAAAGAAAAAGGAAAATGCAACCAGAATGTGGAAGGCCAAGGCTGAGGAGAAAAGGGATCATTCATCTCCCCTGCAGCTTTACTCTGTGAAGGGGTCGCAGGGTTGCTGGGCCCTTCTCCCTCCATCTCTAGCCAGCCTGGCCCGAGCTCTCAGATTCTCTAGATCCGAGAGGAGGGCTGAGCCCCAGCTCTAGGAAAATAATGCCACTTTCTGGCTCCTGTTTCCATGCACCCACAGACATGCTGTAAAAATTGCAAAACCCTGCTGAGAATGTCCATGCCCATTCATCCCGCTTCACTTTAGCAAGGCCTCCAGCGTCTCGGCCACCATATTGACTAGCCACTGAATTGTTTGTATACAATGTTGAACATTTTTCCAATTTTTTCAAGCCTTCCACTCCCATCTCGATCGGGGAGCAACCTTATCTCCTAGTCTCCTCAGAAGATCAAGGCTATTCTGACATGCTTTATATGCACCACATACAGATTTTATTCCTAGTGATTCCATATACAAAATATGCTTTGGAGGGTGAGGACTAATGGTAAAAACTGATTCTCTTTTTTTGGCCTACGGATCAGATTATGAATTGAGGTGTTTCTGAGGACAACTGCTTCTCTTTTGTCATTTTAGGAAGGTCATTCTCTGGCAGCCTGACTTCATTTTTAGTTGATTTAGAACCACTAGGAATGGATATTTGTACTATAAATAATAGGAGTAACTGTAATAAGAATTTAGGGTCCAGCAAACTCTGGATGGACATCCTGTAACATCTGACAACACACCTTCCCAAAGCAAACATGACCAGCCAAAGACTAAAAAAACATGCTCAGGCCAAAGATATCTCTTATAAAGAAGCTGGAAGAGCATCTTTCCTAGCTGTTATCTGACAAGCAGGGGCCACTGTGCCCCGTGAGCTTCTTGGCTGAAGTGTTCTGTCACCCAACCAAAGAAGATGTTCTCAACCCTTGCAAGCTCTTTATTTTAACCCCTGCTTTGAAGTAATACTTATTTGAAATAAAAATAACAAATGATTTGTGGACTACGTGTCAAGTACTCTTCTAATTTCCTTGTAGACACCGCCTCATTAAACTCCAGGAACAAGGACACAGATAGGTACTATTAGCGTCTGTTCTTTACGGGGGTAGAAACTGAAGTACAGAGAAATCGAGTGGTTTAGGTAGGGTTTAAACAGTTGGTCTCTGGAGCCTCTGCGTTTAACCGCTACACCAGCCTGTCTGCCTTGTCTTTAAGAGGGATGTTTTTAATAAGAAATCACAAATCGGTTTCCCCATTGTTAAACCCACTTAAGGCAAACGTGATTGACAATCAGCCTTTAGATCGGCTGTCGTAAGAGCAGAACTTTTGGAATTCAACAGATCTTGGATTGAATTGTAAGAATTGTGAGACCTTACCCAGTTAAACCTCTTCAAACCTTCATTTTTTTTTTTTTTCATTCTAAAAATGGGAATAACTCCTTCAGAGGGTGGTTTTGTTAGGTGTAGGCAAACCTTTTCTGTAAAGGGTCAGATAATAAATATTTTAGGTCTTAAGGACTGTATAATAATCCTTATCACAAGTACTCAGATTGCTATTATAGCCTGAAAGCAGCCACAAACTATATGGAAACAAATGGAGGCGGCTGTGTTCCAGTAAAATTTAATTTAAAAAAACAGGTGGTGACCAGATTTGGCCTGCAGGCTTAATTTGCCAATCCCTGGTTCTGAGCATTACATAAGATAATGTATGTGCCTTGCGTAATCCCTAGAATTCAACAAGTCATCAAAAATGGTAGTATACTTACAGCATGAGAAGGTCAGTACTTCTCAGTTGGGTTAAAAAAAGAATCCCAACTAAACTCAAGGAAATTTAACATTATCAGGAAACTCTGAAACTTTTTTGGGTAAATGTATAATTTGGATAGACTTCTGAAAATTTATCAACACTTACTTTATCAATACTACCTTATAGGTAGGATTGCCAGAGACAGTACTTTGCTTTAAGTATTTTCAATGTTTGGGACACATTTATACTAAAAAAGTATTGATCGTTTATTTGAAATTGAAATTTAACTGGAGAATCCCGGGGTTTTTCTGTTGTTGTTGTTGTTATCATTGTCTGTTATGTTGTCTATGTTCTTCAGAATCTGACGACCCTACCTATAGACCTCTATGGTTCCACAATTTGGGAACCACTGGTTTCATTTATAACAAGAATAACCCAACACAAGCAACATCTTGTTCTTTCAGGGAGGAAAAGAATTGCATTCTTATGGAATTATCCCTAAGGTTCAAAACTAATAAGTCCCCTGGGTAGAAGCCACTGCAACACTATGAGACAACCAGCACTCTGCACTCACGGGTGCCAAGAACAAGCTTAGGTCACCCAAGGAAAAACTGCAATAATCTTGCATTTGTTCCTGCTGATTAAAGTCAGACAGCTTCCTGGAAAATGCGAGGCGCCCCTCACGTCGTTATGTTGAATTAGTATCTGAGCAGTATTAATGATGGAAAAACTCAATTATATCCAACATGTCCAAAGTTTTGCAGTTGGATTTGTCAGTAATTAAATTGTGTACTGAGAAAGCCCATTTTGTCAGTAAACAAAGCTTCTGAGTGGAGAAGAAATATTCTGTGCACATAAGCATAGGCGCCTGAATTCTCGATAAATCTTTGATAATGAAGATGTGGGTGGGGTAGGTGCTTTAGGGCAAGTGGGTGGGGTAGGTGCTTTAGGGCAACAGATATCTTCCAACAAGATTACAAAATCATTCTCAGGAAATTTAGGGAAAGAGAGAGAGACAGAGAGAGAGAGAGAAAGAGAGAGAGAGAAATTTGGCTTAGCATGCCACAACTCAGGTTTTATCAAACTTTAAAGAAGGAAGATGATATCTGACATAGCAATGAAGGTGAAAGGTATCAAGTTTTAATTAACTAAAATAGTACAGTATTTAGTATCAAGAGGCCATGTTTCAGTTTCAGCTCTACCACTTCCAAGCTGTGCAATCTTGGATAATTCCCTAAGCCTCTCTGAATCTCCAATTCCTAGCCCTAAAACAGAGATATAAAAAGTCCCACCTCTCATGTTTTGGTTAGGGCCAAAGGAGATAATGGATACAAAAATAATTTGCTATCTGCAAAAGAGCAATATACTGTCGTCTACCATTCCTATGAACAACAGCAGAATCCCTGGTGACGGAGGAGCAAAGTCATGTTGTATGGCGTGTTCCCAGCAGAAACCATGCTAAAGGAATTATGCTCTCATGAAATCTGTGT
Source organism: Pteropus vampyrus (assembly GCF_000151845.1). Classification (NCBI taxonomy): domain Eukaryota; kingdom Metazoa; phylum Chordata; class Mammalia; order Chiroptera; family Pteropodidae; genus Pteropus; species Pteropus vampyrus. The sequence continues at coordinate 7,994,667 of NW_011888835.1, forward strand.
TAATTTGCTGGGGCTGCCATAGCAAAATATCACAAACTGGGTGGCTTAAAAAACATAAATTTATGGTCTCACAGTGCCGGAGGCTAGAAGTCCAAAATCAAGATGTTGGCAGAGTTGGTTCCCTCCAAGGACTGTGAAGGAGGGACATGTTCCAGGCCTCTCTTCTCGGCTTGTAGGTGGCCATCTTCTCCCTGTGTCTCTTCATATCATCTTCTCTCCATGTGTGTCTCTGTGTCAGATTTTCCCTTTCTATAAGGATGCTAGTCATATTGGATGAGGGCCCACCCTGATGACCTCACTTTGCTTTGATTACCTCTGTAAAGACGCTGTGGTGGTTAATTTTATACGTTACTTCGGGCTGAAGAATGCCCTGAGAGCTGGCAAAACATTTCTGGGTGTGTCTGTGAGGGTGTTTCTGGAAGAGATTAGCATTTGAATCGTTGCGTAAAGAAGACGGCCCTATGTCAACTATAATTGAAAAATAAAAAATTATTTTGGAATAAAAAGATGGCCCTCACCAGTGCAGGTGGGCGTCATTCCATTCACTGTGGCCCTGAATAGAATAAGAAGGCAGAAGAAGGGTGACTTTGCCCTTCTCACTTGAACTGGGAAATCATCTTCTGCCCTGTACACTGGCACTCCTGGTTAGATCTTCAGACTCAGACTGGGACTCACACTATCAGCCCCCCAATCCTTTGGACTCAAACTGAAATATGCCACACATTTTCCTGGCTCTCCAGCTTGGATACGACAGACCATGGGACTTCTCAGCCTCCGTAAGCCAGTCTCTCTCTCTCTCTCCTCCTTTCTATCTCTCAATGCCTCCTCCCCTTTCTCTTTCTTTCTCTCTCAGACATACCCAATAATTTGCAATTGACTTTTAGTACCCATGCACAATACATTTTATATCTATCTCTGCACACTCCTCCTAAAAATAAAAAGTCAAAAAGCTACAATTTATTGACAGCTTTTGGACTCCTAATCCTTGTGTGTGTGTGCCTGTTCTCTGAGAAAATATAATCAGTATTATGCCTTCATGGATGTCAATGATATTTAATAAAATAAAAATGAAGATAGAGTCCAGTAGCACACCACCAAAGACATCCATTAATCCATCTGTTAACCATCTCTCCTTTAATAAATATATTCAACCTGTCATTAATTCAGCCCACAGGCATCCTTCTAATCCAGAAAAGTGTCACAAGATCTGGACCCTTTCTGAAATTAAGGTTTTAAATTAATTAATGCAAGTTGAATATAACCATGTGCCAGATGCTTTCATATATTTTATTTTAGTTAAAATTCCCAGCACCTGTTATCCCTTTTTAATAGATAAAACTATCGCTCTGAGAAAAAGTAAATTTAAAACTAGTAAATGCCAAAGCGGTAACATGAGCCCAGGTCCTGTGACTTCAAATTCATGGCCAATACCACACATTGCACTGGGATCTTCTCAAAAGATAAAAATGCATAATTGGATTTATGCTGGCTCTTATCAATCATCACCTACTCTCCCAAATATCTAGTGAATGAATTAGTCCTTTGATTAGAGATTTTTAACCTGAGGTTTATGACAACTCGAGGGAGTCCAAGGATAGACTTGTATGAACCCCCTCAAAGTTTGTGAAAAGTGCCATGTGTTGTATGTTGCACATTTTTTTCCTGAGATTAATATACATCCAAATCTCAAAAGAACCATAGCTTTAAACAAGAACAACTTAAGACTTAAAAAACTCTCCATGGAACATAATCATCATTCACCTTTCCGTCTAGAGTTTTGGGATGCACATATTTCTCTCTTTAGAGAATCAAAACTGAATTCTCTCATCTCTAGCTTCCCAAAGCCTATCCCAAAGCCTCCATCATTCTCTAGAAGCCCTTAGAAACCTCACCTGCTGGTCCCTTCTGAGGCCACTGGGCACCTTCTCTGATATCAAAAGACACCAGCTTCTATCTTTGACATCAGTTTATCAACAAGCTCTTAGAAGCCGACCTCTCTTGGCCTTCAATATTCTCTTCCCATACCAGGTTTAGCCTAAAAAGGATTCCTTTGCCTTCGTAAAGCCAAAGCACAATTGCAAAAGGCCTTTCATGGAGTTTTTCCTAGCATTAGACAAGGTTAGGATAGATTCAAGTAGCAATAAGAGAAACCCATCAGTGGCGATGTGGATTGGAGAAAGAGCTGGTAGACCCAGAAACGTGGGCATTATCTCAAATACCTAGAAAGTCTAAATTCTTCCTTTGTTAAATAAGTGGAAGACTATGCCTTTTCCTGATAATGAGTTGATCTTCATCCTTCTTTCTTAACCAATACAGAGAATGAGCAACAGTTCAAAATGACATATGCTTTTGTATCATTGTCATCCTAGTCAATGCCTGAACACAATAGACACTGACAAGAACTGCACAAGAATTCACAAGACTTCACTGAGCATCCCGGTTGGGTGCAGGCTCTAAGGATGCTAAGACAAAAAGAGCTGATTCCTGCTCTCGAGGAGTTTACAGAACAGTGGAGGACAGATAAGTAAATAGATAGTGGCAATAAAGAATGGTAAATGGTCTTATAGAGTGAATCAAGGGAGCTCTGGGAGAATATAGGAAGGCTACCTAATCCATTCAGGAGGATAGGGAGCAGATGGTCTGGGTCATCGCCAAGAGAAAATGGCTCTAGGCTGAGTCTTTAAGGAAAAATAAAGTTAGACACAAACCTAAGAAAAGGTTGAGGAGAAAGTCATGTCTGGTAAACAGTTGAATATACCTAAACTTACACACAATGTGCATAAAGTATACATTAAAATGTGCATTAAAGGTGGAGAGAGAGTGAATGGTAAGACATGAGATTGAAGAGAAAAGTAAAAGGCAGGTCGCAGAGAACGTGTATACACCGTCGCTATTCTTACAAGGAAAAAAATATGAATCCACTGAAGACTTTTCCAAAAAGATCTACATGATCGTACTCCATTTTAGAAAGAGCTTTTGGACACAGTACAGCAACAAAAGTGGGGGCCTGGGGATGGGCAGCACTGCCTCCAAATGAGACTAATGTGAAGGGACGGCCAGAAGAGAATGTAGGGCGGCACTGACTTAAACTGAGTAGCAGCAGAGATGAAAACACAGGTGTGTGTATCAATCGTATTAAGCAGGTAGAGTAGATAGGACTTGGTGACTGATTAGGCGTCCTGAGTGAAAGAGAGAAAGTGACCCAGGATTACTCTGCTGTCTGGCTTGTACAACTGGCGATCCGTTTGAGCGGAGGAGAATGAGAGGAGGAGCGGGCCTGCAGAAGGAGGGAGAAGACAAATTCGGTTTCAAGGACGCTGACTCTAAGGTGCTCCATGATCCATCAAAGTGGAGATGCTCTCTATACAAGGTTGGTATCTAGGAGAAAAATAAGGATAGGCTGTAGATAAGTATGTGGTGGCGGAACATGGCAATGGAGGAGATTATCCAGGGGGACTGCAGGACGAAAAGGGAGGAGAGTCCAGGAACAGGAGACACAAGACTGATGAAGGGAAGACCCTTAAAAGCATTCAGTAGTAATTCAAAAAGTCAGGGTAGAACCAGAGACGTGGGATATCACTGAATCTGGGACAGAGGGGGAAAAAAAATACAGAGAATGAGCAACAGTTCAAAATGACACAGGAGACTAGAAGATTAGGGGGGGGAAGGCTGAAGGAGCTCTGTGATTTAGCTATCAAGAGGTCTTGGGTGGCCCTGACCTAGGTTTGTCTTCAGCAGTGAAGACAGTTAACTGGATGTGAAGGGAGAATAACTGGACACTGAGGACATGAGTGAATGTCAACGTTTCAAGAAAGTTGGTGGGAAAGAGGAGAAAATTTAGATGGCAGCTGGAGGGAAAGAGCGGAAGCTCAAAAACATATCTAATAAACGGAAGTGTGGATGACCTCCTATCCTCTGCGGAATTGGGTGTGTGATAAACACATAAACAAACCAGAGCCAGCTTTTCCCTTGTCCTGCTGAGCTCTAGAAAGGCTTTTGTTTTCATTGCCTTTATCAGTAAGAAATGGCTCTGGGGTTAACCTGTTAAAATGAAACCAGAGTGTGGCAAGGCAGCCATCCGGAAACCCTTTGACCCACCGCTCGCACCTGAACACAGGAGGTGCCCACTGTCCCTTCTGACCCGCCCCACCTGCTCTGTTTGCCCTGGGAGATTTCCAGGTCCAGATCAAAAGCACTCCTACTCAGTCGAGACCCCAGGCTCCTTCGACTTATCCAAAATTAGCCAGGTCCGTTTGAAAGGCTTGTTCAAATAGCTAAGTACAAAGGGCCAAGAGACTGGCCGCGCCGGCTCTGTGCACGTCAATCACCGGCTTCCCTTTGTGGAGCCCGCAGGGGGACCCTGGCGTGCAGAAGGGGCTCCCTCCATCTGCGAGATGATTCTATTTCCTTTGGATCCCAGAAAACATTAATGAAACAGATGGCTTTAAAAATCCACATCCTTCTTGCAAAGCCCTTGTCCAACAGGTAATAAACAAAACGCCAAGCTGCCTCGCAGCCCCACGAGGACACAGCTCGCAGCACCCTGTGACTGGCTGTGCCCGAGCGAGCTCCCACTTGGCATGGGTTTGAGACTCGCCCCCCGCCCCTCTCTGCGAGTTCTACCGGCTCGTTTTCCAGAAAAAAAAAAAAAAAAAGATATACAGATTTGCAAAACCAAACATTCCCTGGCAATGAAAACTCAGAATGAGTTAAGCTCTGCATCCTGCGCGCCTGGAAACTGCTCCAACTGAGTGCACGGGAACGCAGCCCACCGGGGACCGCTTTCCGGTGTATCCGGAGGCCCTCTGCAAGACTTCTCGACTGACAGAACAGCAGCTTGGACCGGGGAGCCCCAGCCATGGAGGACCGGAAGAGAGAGGCGCCTACCGTACCCGATCGGCGTGGCGCGTCATGCTGCGGGCGTCTGGCTGCCTGGTCCCGCCCGGGCGCTGCGGACGCGGCCTCTGCGGCGGGTCCGCGGACCTGTGAGCTCTGTCCCTGGACGGCTGCCCCGGGCTGCTCTTGTTTGCACTGGGCCGTTTGCTTTGGGGATTTTTCCAATGCAGATGTAATCAGGGGGCCGCTGTCCCGGGGGACAATGATTCCATTGGAAGCTGGCCTTTGACAAGACTCACACATGACCTTTGACTAAAATGGCTTTGGCGAAGGAAAGTGTCCGGAGGCTGAGACGCGGCATCCAGGGCAGCGGTCCGCGTTCCCACCCCCAACAGTGCCAAGTTAATTTTTCATCTCGTAATCTTTCAAGGAGAGTCCCTGGGAGGTTTGATTTGCCATTTCTCCTTAATTCTGCGGGACTTTTCCCGTTTCCAAAAGGATTTTGCTGCAGAAATTTCCTGCTGTGTTGTTGATGAGTTCCCGGAATTAGCATTTCCAGGTTAAACTAGGCAGGACTATACGGTATAAATTCCTCTAATGCTCTCTCAGGAATAATATCACCTTTTTTTTTTTTTTTCTTCCTAGAGCAAGCTACAGTTTACAAAGGGCTTTTCACAATCATGCTCTCATTGGGCGGGGGGAGGGGGAGCTCTGCTATCACTGCCATTTTAAGCATAAATAATAAACAGAAGCTCCAGAAAAATAAGATATTTACCCAATCACCCAACCAGAAAGTGAACTCTGGATCCTCTGGATCAGCATCCTGTCCACATGCACAAACCACCCACCCACACTAAACGATAACACATAAACACATAGCATGACAAAACGATAATACATAATATAAAGTAACAGCAGCTATAATTATTTTAATTTTTTGAATTATGAACGTGACTGTTAGAAATTGTTTTAATATAAGAGCTGTTTTGGTTATTGATACTCACACGTATCTTGAATTTACTAACTACTTTTTTTGTTGTTGTTGTCTAAATTTTTCCCTTTACTGGATGCTAAAAGGATGCTATGGGACTGAGGATGGCCACTCTGAGGTATGAGTACAAGCCAGGGCTCCCTGAGGCTGCTACCAGAGTCCATCCCTAGCAATCATCAGAGCCTTTTCCTCTATTTGGGGGGCGGGGGGGGGAGGGCGGGGAGGGGAGTTCCTTCCAGATGGTGATATGCTATACAAAAGGGAACTGGGATGTGAGATCGTCAAGTGAACCCTGAAAGCGGAGTCAGCATCCCAAACTTTCAGTGTAATGAGGAAAGGTATGATGGAGGTCTACAGACACACCCTAGGGCCGCCTGGTGTGTTAGGTGGTATTCTCATTTTTTTTTTTTTTTCCCAGCTTAGGGAAGGGGAAAAGGGTGATACTCACAGTCAGTCTGGAAGAACTGGAAGGACTCTGCCAAGAGAAGGACATCACCAACCCAGACAACACCAGGTACAAAAGCTGCCCTGGTGCCTTGGGCAAACTGAAAATAGTTCCTGCAACCAGGAGCACAGGGTGTGGGAGGCTGTGTCTAGAGAGGAGGGTGTGGGTTTGGACTCTGACCAGGTTCCTGTGTCACTCTAGTTAATGTGAATTTCACCCTGCAGTGCCCGATGGGTTAATTAATATAACTGGCCCTGGGTTATCAACTCAGAAGAAAAGGATGCCGGAGTCAGATGCTGTTCTACAACAAGAAGAAATACACATGTCGACCCATATGGTGGATTGTGCACATTAGCTTCATCAGACAAGTGCAGTTTATTCTTCCTAGCTACAAAAATGTGAATGATACATTTAACCTCACTAAGCCTCAGTTTACTCTTCAGTTAAATGGCAATTATGGGATATGCTATGAGGATTCAATAAAATTATATAGGCAAAACCCTTTGCCTTTCTTCTAACATACAGAACTGTTCAATCAAAGGTAGTAGCTGTTATACCTTAAGGTAATTTAATATGTGCAGTGTTCCCATGGAGTAACGAGAATGCCTTTTTTTCTTCCAGTTCTGTCATTCCCTACTTCCTACCATACTTTTGGCTTTTGATTATTAGAGTTTGTCCTTCGTTCCTTCCAATGGCTGTGTGTCAGCTCCTTCTCGACATTACTTCCTCCATGTCACAGACTAGACTTTAATATCCGTTTCAATCTTTCTCTCCTTCTGCCTCAGTTTGTTCACGTCCTTATTTGTTCTACCATTGCCATACCCATCTGCAGAACCCCCACCCGAGAGACAGTTGTCTGCTAGAGCGACACATCATCACACACTGGCACCACCATTTCTGTGTGATCTGCAGCCTCAGCTGGGTGCCCAGCACCACTGTATTCCATACAAGTGTCCCTGGTCAGCCCACCTCTGCAATTACACAAAGTTACTATTCCCAGCTCTTCAGAACGCTGAGCCCACTCCCCGCTGGCTTTCTTTCAGCAAACCACCTCCGCTTTCCAAAAAGCACAGCAGCTATTAGAAGGGAACTCTGTGCTTCCTGCCCCTGCACCAGAAAACACATTTCCGGTTTCAACCGCTTCCCTCCCATCTCACAGGTGCCCCTCTTTCCGTGTGCTGTGGATTCCCTCTCCTCAGTTTCCTCTAGAGCATTCTTTTATGAACCATCCTCCTATCTTTCCATTTCTTCTCTACTGATTTCATTAGTTCATTTATTCAGTCTACATTTATAAAACAACCAGTGTATGCACTCAGCATCATTGATTCTGGGCATATAAGGATAAATAAAACACCACGACCTATAAACACATTCAAGACCCTCCCCCTCCCACATAATGAACTACATTTTGCTAATGTTGTCTGAATATGAGCCTGTCCCTGGTAACAACAGCGCGCGCACATGCGCACACGTACCAAATGTGCCCACCGCCTGAAACATACTTTCCATGGATCTTCCAAGGTCAGCTCCTTCGTTTGAACCCTTCCTGACCAGCCAGAATAGAGAACTGTTCTCTCCCTTGGTATTAACTGTTCACTTTCTCTATTTCTGTCACGTTTATCCTCTGCTGTAATGAGAGACCCCTCTGTCGGCTTACTTCCTATTTTCTGTTGTTTCCACCAGTCTGAACCTTCATAAGCGCTGGGACTCTCATCCCAGAGAGCACCTAGTAGGCTCTCAGAAAAAAAATTTGTTGATTGTAAACTCCTAAGTGTCACGACCATCTTTGCTTTAATCTCTTTTTCTCCGTCTCCATCGTACAGCCTGCTCATTTTCTACATTGACTACAAATAGAATTTCCTGAGGAGTTTTGAAAACTCCTGATGTCCAAAGCACCCTCAGACCAGTTATTCAAGGGGTGAGACTGAAGTATCAGTTTTTATAAGCTTTCCGGGCAATTCTAAAAGCCAGGCTTGAGACCACTAACCTAACCTCTGCCTGACACACAGGTGATGCTCGATAAAGAAATGAATGGATGAATGAATGATGTGAGGAATGGAGTCATTTCGCTCCTGCTTGTCATTCGGTCCTCTTCTCCTTGGTCTTTCCACACATAATCTGTTTTCCAGGCAAACAAACCCCCAAACAAGCTCTGTGCTGTTGTTTCCCCAAGTTTTCATTTGCTGCCAGCTCTACCAAGAACACCTGCACCCCATCTTGGCTACCTTAGCAGTTTCCCTGCTGGACCACCTGGTGAAATCTGGGTTCGGGCTCAATAGCACCTCCTCTGGCAGGTCTTTCTCAAAGGGCTATGGGGCTCCTCTCTCCTTGCACACATCCTGATTAGTCAAAACGCTGCTTGCTGCTGTGTCATGATGGTCCTGGTCACCTCGTATCCCCCTGTGCTGCAGATCCTCCAGCCAGAGATGGCATTCTGCAGATACTGTGAAATGAATTCATAAATTAATGGATTAACACATTGAATGAATTTTTCAAGAGAGGCTGTAATGTTTTTTGTCTGCTTGCTTGCTTGTTTAGGTGTTTTATTTTACAGCTTTATTGAGCTAAAAATCACATAAAACACAATTCTCAATTTAAATTGTACAGCTCACTGGTTTATAGGATATTCACAGAGTTAATCTTCACCACAGTCAATCCTAGAACATTTTCATCACTCCAGAATGAAACCTGCTCATAGTCACTCCCCATGTTTCCCCACCACCCCAGTCCTAGGTAACCACTACTCTACTTTCTGTCTCTCTACATTAGCCTATTCTAGACATTTCATAGAAATGGAAGCATATAACAACTGGTTTTTGTCTGTTTGTTTGTTTTTATATGCATGATTGGCATCTAGTTCCACTTTTGAAGACTTATTTAGCCACAAGCATCCCTTTCACACTGAACCAATGTGGCAGAATATGGTCTCTGGTAGAGATCTTGGAGGACAAACTAAGGCAGATTTCTCAGACTATATTATACAGCAACTTGGTAAATTATCCAAACTCGTGACCTGGGGGAAGGAGGATAGAGAAGCGTAGATACACCTGTTACCATAGAAGAAAAGGAAATGGGGTGGATTCCAGGATGGCTCCTCTTGGCCTCAGCAGCCCTGTCCCACTGGGACCATTGAGGCAGGACCTCCTGTGGCATAAAGACCCCACAATGAAGGCAAACTGCCCAGGTCAGACTCTAGCTTTGCCATGTATTAGCTATAACTCTTTAATCCGTGCTTCCTCATCTCTAAAAAGAGGATAAAATTTAATTCCAACCTTAGAAGCGCCACATCATCTTACGGTTATAAAGATTAAATTAGGGGGCGCATATCAAGTGCATAGCACAGCACCTGGGACATTATAAATGCCTGATAAATATTTATGCTATCGTAGTTGTTAAAGTTTGACCATAGCTGTTTATATATTGTTGTTCTAAGTAAAATTCAATATGGAAAGAGGGTTCTGGTGCTTTAAAAAAATAATGCAAACTGTTATTCTAGGAAACTTCATATACCATGCAGATATCCACTGCCAGATTGTCATCTGTGTTCTGCTTGATGAGAGTATGGACAGTGGCAAGACTTAGCTGAAGCTGAAAAGTAATTGTTAATTGTTAAGTGTGTGTGTGTGGAGGGGAGGGGTGGGTTAGGTCCATTCCTGGCATAAAAGCTGATGGAAAGAACCTAGTTTCTCCCAGCAGACAATCATCAGCACCACTAGCAGGAAGAAAATGCTGGCTCCATGGACCTTGGGTCTTGTCTGTTCACCTGCACTTCTCTCCAGTGATTTCTTTATTTTCCTTCTACAGTTCTCAGGTGGCCTGAAATCAGAACTTGGTTGGCTGACCCTTGGTAGGCAGTCCAGTGGTCAAACACCGTCATCTGTAGCATGTGGCCATGGGATATAACGCTTTTGCTACCAACCGATCAGACAGTTATAGTGCCAGTTCCAGGAGAGCCATTCTTGCATGAAAGCATCGAGTGTCTATTTTGAGTTATGGAAAGCAATTAGTGGGCCTTCATCTGACTCCCACTGCTTTGAATGGTCTTTGCTGCACAACTGGCAAACTTCTGTTCAAATTCAACTCAACTGTCTATCTTTCTTGCCTTCCCCACCGCTGTGATCCCATAGCTCCCTGTACATTCCTGTGGGTTAGTGCCTAGATGGTGTCCAGTTATCACCTGGGTCTATGACCATCTTCTCTGTCGGACTGTGAACAAATAAGACAATGCCTCTTTCATTTATCTCTGTCTCCCATTAATAGCCCCGGGCCAACACATAGTGCTCATTCCTCCAATTTTACAGATATATACTGAGATCGTACTGTGTACTTAAACTTCAAAATGCAAATATTTCATAGAAGCGTGGGATTTTTAAGTCTGAAAGGAATTTTGAGACAGCCCAGAGAAGGCTATCTTCTCGAGTTTCCCCATACCTGAGAAGGGAAAATACTGGGCATAGAATTCACCTCTCCTGACACCTCATTCTTTTGTGGCGTGGATTTTTCCTTTGGTTAGAAAGGAAAAAAATGTTTTAACGTGGTTAGAAAACTAGAGAAAATGCGAATGATTATTTTGTTCATTCGTGGTTTCTCCAGCTCAAGCTCTAGCCCTCCAAGCACCCCTGAGTTGGTGATTGAAGATAATAACACAGACCAACCAAAGCCTGCATTGTGGCTAATGCCTCTACTGTCTGACTCTCTGTACTAATCACACCCCCGCCCAGCTGCTCACATCGCACCCACGCCAGGCCAGGCTGGGCCTGTAAAACTTTAACTTGGTGCGATTGTACAACCATAAAAGCTCCAGTCGCTTTTGGGGCTAATGAATGAGATTCTTCAATTGCCTTGTGAGAGTGTTTCCAGTGGGAGGGAAAACAGAACAAGTTGTCACAAACAAATGTCCCCATTAGGCTCAGAGGAGGTTATTGTACAACTAAAGGACATAGGAGACACTTATTTGGACCAGGTTAGGGTGCAAACAGAATCTTGTTCTCATTCTCTTATTATTTTGTTGAATATTTACTGTTACGAACCCTTCTGGAGGTAATGGATATGTTTGTTACTTTGATGGTTTATGTATATGTCCAAATTCATTGAATTCTATACATTAGATATCTGTATTTTTTAAAATATCAATTATACCTCAATAGAACCTATTTCCTCATTGAGTCAAAATCATGGTCCAGCAAGTCCAGTGATTGGTGTCTCTCACAAAGGCAGACTTTTGGTAAGGAAAAGAAAGACTATAATTCCTACCCAGCTCCTTGAAGGCTGATGCTGAATTTCCCTTAATTACTTATGATGGCATTGACTCCAATAAATGACACTACTTTAGGTAAGGTCACCATCATCTCTCACCTGGACCACTGAGAAAGTAGCCTAACCACCCTCCTTAACTCCAATTTGAAGTCTAACATATCTTCTGTGCTTCAGCCAAAGAGATTCTCCTAAAATTCTATCCTGACTACCTACTTCATCTGCTTAATATCCTGCATGGTTTCCCTTTGTCCCGAAAATAAAGCATGAACTCCTTGATATAGTTTTGCAATAACCTGATCAAGGTTGCTGCCTGTAGAAAAAGGTTTCTAGCTAAGGAGTTGAGTGAGCAGGAACCCAATCCATGTTCTCCCTGCTAAGCCATGAGCCCTGGCACTGGCCAACTTCTGCCCAAGACCCAAAAAGAGCTAGAGGTGTCCCCTAGAGAAGGGGTCCCCAACCCCTGGGTCATGAACTAGTACTGATCCATGGCCTGTTAGGAACTGGGCCTCACAGAAGGCAGTGAGCAGCTGGCAGGCGAGCTAAGCTTCATCTATATTTACAGCTGCTTCCCAGTGCAAGTATCACCGCCTCAGCTCCACCTCAGATCATCAGGCTTTAGATTCTCACAGGAGCACTGGTCCCTGGTGTTAAAAAGGTTGGGCATGGTTGCCTAGAAGGCCTATTACTTGCTGCTGTGGGCCGATCTCCCCTACACCTGCTTCCACCCTAACCTCAGCACTATAATCTCACCATGTCAGCATCGCACAATTCTCCCTCTGTCTTGCTTCTGATCCTTTGCCCATATTCTCCTCCACTTGATCTTCTTTTCATTCTTCCCTTCACCTCAGTAAGTCACATTCTTCCTTTTGCTCTCCACTTAAGCATCACCTTTTCTGACCCTCTTGGGCTGGATTAGGTGCTCCTAATATGTGTTCTCAAAGTACCATGTGTTTTTCATAACGGAGTGCTCATTCTATGGTTTTATTATTGCCTATTATTCCCCTGAAAGCAGTGACTATATCATGGTACTCTGTAACCACCTTATCTAGGTGTTCAGTAGATATCTGTTGATTAAAGAAAGGAATGAATGAATGAATGGATGCACACATAAATATGTTAAAAAACTTGTTTTTTGAACTTGTGTTTCCAATGAACAACACATTTTGACTGAAAAAGCTCCCAAAGCTTATAATCTACTGTCCTATAAACAGTCCCCGCTTATCTGCAGTTTCACTTTCTATAGTTTGAGTTATTTGCAGTCCAAAAATATTAAGTGAAAATTTCAAGAAATAACGCATAAGTTTTAAATTGCGTGCCATTCTGAGTAGTGTGATGAAGTTTTGTGCAGTTCCACTCTGTCCTGCTTGGGGTGTGAATCATCCCCTTTGTTCAGTCTATCCGGGCTGTATACGCTTCCCACCCACTAGTCACTTAGTAGCTTTCTTGGTTATCAGATTGACTGCAGTATCACAGTGCTTGTATTCAAGCAATCCTTGTTTTACTTAATAATGGCTCCAAAATGCAAGACTAGTGACAATGGCAATTAGGATATGCCGAAGAGAAGCTATAAAGTACTTCCTTTAAGTGAAAAGGTGAAATTTTGGTACTATCTGTGGTTACAGGAATTTTGGAATCTCCTACGGATAAAGAAGAAACTACTGTATTTGTCTTAACTGTATTTTTTTTCTGTCGTCACAGAATGCACTTGAAAAGACGGAGATCTAGGAATTGGGAACTCATCTCAGATCATCCGAAACCACGGTTTTCCCTTTTTTACAGACAAAAAATACCAGAATAATTTCTTTTTAGTCTTGATGGATGTTTCCAAATGAAAAAAAAATGCTGCTGTTGCTAAGATGCCTTCATTCATGGTCTGCCTACCCTCCCCAACACGGCACCCAAGGCAACAGGGTAGAAGGCCTTGAACGACTTACTGAGGGTTTGGCATTCATCCTGCAGGTGATGAGGAGTTCATGAAGGGTTTTAAGCAGAGGAGTGACACAGTCATATTTGTGTTTTGGGTAATTGCTCTAGCAGGGCTAAGAAAGACAAGAGTCCTGGGGGCAGGGATGTGAGAAGGGAAGCCACTAGCAAGAGGTGATGAAGGTCTGGACCAGGGGAGGGATCATGGCAGTGGCGATGAGGATATAAAAATCAAGAAACATTTAGGAGGGAAAGTCTCTTGGACTTGATTAAATCTGGTTGTAAAGGAGGGAGAAGAATCAGGGATGATTCCAGGGTTTCTGGCTTTAGCGACTAGGTTGCTCAAGACTGTGAAGATAGTGAGTTCACTTTAAGATGTGTTCAGTTTGTTATGGACTTTCAAAAGAAATAAAGGTAGGAACTAGCTCTGTATACCCAGATCCCAACATCCCTTACACACAGTAGGTGCTCAAAACGTTTCTTGAATTGAACTGAAGGTGCAGCACATCCTACTTAACAGAATTTTCAGTATCTAATTTCAACTTTGTCTTTTGTCAAATTTCATGCAAAGACCCGTACAGCCACACTGCTCTAATAGCCACATTATACATTTATCCATGTGACAAGCTAAGACATTTCAACCCCCTGGAAAGTATGACTAAGAAAAATTTTACTGCAATAATAATTTGCACTAAGCGGTGGAAGGAGTCAGGAAAGGGGATAGTTATTATAGCAACCACAAATTGGTCCAGGCTACACTTGGCTTTCAATTTCACTACAAATTTCAGAGAAGCCATAAAAGATTCAAGTGAAATCTGGTCGGTTGATTAGAAACATTTGAAGGAACCCCAAGCAGGCACGTGTTTTGCATTTCCTGCTCCGAAGTTTGCCAAGCATTAATCATCACCCTCACTATATTATTCCAGAAAACAGTCACTCCAGCTGGCCTTTTGGAAAGACAGGACTTGGGTCAGGAGAATGTCCACAAATCCAGGACTTTCAGAGACAGAGAATTAGCAGATAAATGCCATGCAGTGGGGAGGTCGCCACACCCAAGTTTCCCCACGCCTGCTCCTTCTGTTACCCTCTGTGCCCCGACCCTCAGCCCGGCCCATGCTCATTTCCACATCATGGGAGAAGAGGGCATTTGGGGATGTAGCCTCTCAAGTGAGAACACTGTTGCTTCATCCTGAACCGCCCCCTCTCCCCTAACACAGATTCCAGAATGAAAGAGGCACAGGCTTTGGAGCCAGAAAGTCCCAAATTTAAAACCAAATTCCACCATTTACTCCGCATAATTTACTTAACCAATCTGAGCCTTCGATTTCTTCATTTACAAAACAAGGAAAATAAGACCTATTTTGAAGGCTGAAGACCAAATGAGGTAATTTATGGAAAACACATACATGAATGTGTGATGTTAGTAAATGTGTGTGGACCCTTCTTGTCCTCTTCTCTCTGTATGATATGACCTGTCCACACAAGTGTGGAGCCCAAACTGTCACTGAACACAGTTCCCACTCATGGAAGTCCCAAAGGAATGGGTCCAATTCACCCAGCAATGGAAGCCTGATTCATCTAGTCTTCCTGTCGCTCACAGAGCAGGTAAGATGACAACAGATGTGGCCTTCCTCAGATGAATGCACTATGAGAGGAAGGATGGAAAAGCTAATTTCGCCTGGAACAGCCAGGTCAGACCTCATAGATGAAGCATCATTTGAACTGGGCCTTAATGGATGAATAAAATTTTCTGGAAGAGAATCAAGGGCATTTCACGCAAAAGGGATAAATAAATAAAGACATGAGGCCATGATGGGTTCAAGAAACAATAACTGGTTAGATGTGAGTAGAGAAGAGACAAATGAGAGAAATGCTGGGAGACAGGGCGGCCAAGGTCAACTGGAGTAGTTTACCAAGACACTCATGCTAGGTGAAGCTTCTGGACTTAGTCCTATAAATAATGCAAGATCATTAAAAAGATTTGAAATTTTCTT
>NW_011888835.1:8010666-8013318 GCF_000151845.1 Pteropus vampyrus
TCAACAGAGATCTTTCCATTTCAGCATATTTAATTTCACCTTAGTATTTTAATAGCTGTGTGGTATGCCACACATCAGATTGTTGCATCATCTTTTCTTTAATTCTTCATTGATCATATTTAACTTGTCCCCAATTGTTTATTATTACAAATGAGGCTGAATCCATCCTTGTACTTATATCTGTGCAAATATGTGAGTATTTCTGCAGGAAAAAGAACTGCTAAAAGCAGAATTGCTGGATCACAGTGTATTTAATATTAAAATCTGAGAACTGTTTTCAACTTGCCCATTAAAAAAAGTACCAATTTGTACTCCCACCATTAGAGTGTGACTGTATGTATTTCCACATACCCTTGACATAATTTTGTTATCGAACTTTTAAATCTTAGCCAATATGAGAAGTTAACCTTTTAGAATTTTTTTTTTTTTTTTGACGTACATTTCTATAACGGGGTGAAGATGAGCAACCGCTAATGTTTATAAACCACTTGCACTTCTTTCTCTAAAAACAGCTTTTTTATTTTCCTTGCCAATTTTTCTATTAGTTTGTGGTCTTTCCTTGCTGATTTATAAGAGCTCTTTATATAGTAAGAAAATAGGCAAATTAACCACGATTTCATTTATGGCTTCTGGGCCCCAGCCAGTTCTTAGAAATATCTCTTCCACTTTAATATTATTTTAAAATCTACCCATGTTTTCTTTTATATTTTTATAATTTCCTATTTTATGTTTACATTTTTTATCAATCATGAGTCTGTTTTGCTATAGGGTATTAGATGTGGATTTTATTTTATTATTCATTGTGTCTTTTAACAGATAATTTTGCCCCCATTTAAATCTATTAATATGATAGACACGTTTACATTTCTCTTAGTTTTCTATTCTAATGCTTCCTCTGTCTTCTAATTTTTGTTACATAGTCTATTTTGATCTTCTTTGATATATTTTCTTTTTCCTTTTCTTTATGGAGAACTATTTGATGGAAGAGCAAGGAGCTCTGCCTGGCAATGAAGCCTTGTGTATCAGAAGTGTTTGGTTTGCATGCGTCTGCCTGTATGTCTCAGTTGACTCAGATATGACTGTCACCTACCATCTGTACTGTGCTCTCGCTCTGAGAATTCTTGTGAACATGGCACATCTTCGGGATTCTGTTTCAGCTCCACTTCCCATGACACTGCACAGCGTGGATCAGGGACATGGGCACATTCCCAGTCCACCCACAACCTGGCACGTTGCTATTTCAGGTACAACTGGCTCTTCAGTGATGTGTTGTCTCTGTTTGGAGACCACTGTGGAAATGTGGATTTACTCTAAGGTTCTTCCCTATTAGATCCAAATTTTACTGTGTTCAGTGCTTGGGATGGTGGGCATTTTCTAAGTTCTTTGAAGGTTAAACAACCTTTTTCTTTTTCTTTTTTTTTTGTGTCAGTTAGTTGTTAGAGGTAGAGTTGGGGTAAAATAAGCTCCATTGTCCTGTTTTAGCCAGAATTTCTTCATTTAAAATAGTTAAGCAAGAGAGACTATGTTGATCTAAAACTCATTATGAGTTTGACAGATGGACTGGAGGGGGAAAGAAAATGGAGGCAGAAAAATCCATTAGGAGGCGAGTGTGGTCATCGAAAAGAGAAGTGAGGAGAAGTGGACCTGAAATAGGGTGATGGTCGCAGTAACGGGGAGGAGGGACAGTCTGGGAGAAATTCTGCAGGCTGAATGAACAGGCCTTGGTGACCGATTGAAAGGAAAGGTTAGGGTAAGTGGAAAAGAAGAAGGACACTCAGCGGGTGGCCGTGCAGAAGCTGAGAGAGGGAACGGAGCAGAGGGGAAAGTTCCATTTTGAAAATTTTGAACTTCCTGGGACATTCAGAAGAAGGTATGAAACAGGCTGTTGGAAACACAGAACTGAGACTCAGGAACGAGTCGTGGCAGTACGTGTGGCTTTAGAAATCTCCCGCAGATTGGACGCTGTGGTGGTTACAGCCACGAAACAGATTAATTGGCCAAGAAAGACAATATAAAGTAAGAGAAGGGTGGAGATGGATGCCAGAGAACACTAGTCTTTTAGGAGCTGGTGGGGAAACCTGAGTCCATGAAGAACAGAAATGTAAAGGTAGGAAGGAAACAAGAGACAGAAGCATCACGAAAAACAACAGGAGAGAGTAGCAAGAAAGGATGTACAGTTAGAAGTGTCGCACGTTGAAAAGGGTTATAAAACAAGCACTAAACGTTGTCCATTGTTTAGCAACTGGGGAGAGCATTTTGGGGAGGAAGGAAGGAGCCTGGAGGGGAAGATGACAAACTAATATTGTCTCCAATACACTGGTGTTTTGCACAGGCGTTTCCAGTTAATCTTCCCAAAACCCCCCAGAAGAGGAAACAGAAGCTAAGGAGGCAGCTAGATTAACACATTCACAGCACCATCCTGTTTTCTCTATGTTAACTTTCAAGTCAGATTATAGTCAATTAACAAATGTCTGTAGCCCCAAAAAATGTAGTAAGTTTCAGATCGTAGTTCGTTAGTGACTTTGATTACAAAATTGTTGCTGGATTCCTTTTACAAATTCTGGTGTCATGCAAAACATAATCACTGCACCCAGGACTGAGTTGGTATAGTGTTAGCTTACCGGCCCCCTCCTGTAAAAAAAAAAAAAAAAA
>NW_011888835.1:8014586-8017231 GCF_000151845.1 Pteropus vampyrus
TTCTGGTGTCATGCAAAACATAATCACTGCACCCAGGACTCAGTTGGTATAGTGTTAGCTTACCGGCCCCCTCCTGTAAAAAAAAAAAAAAGACTTCGTTCATTGGCTTCATTCTTGCCGTTGGTAAGTGCCCAGTAAATGGTAACTAAACTAACAGAGGTCACAAAATTAGTGGCTAAAGAAAAGTAAAGCAACACTGTAAATATCTTTATATTTTCCCTGTTCATTCTTTAATAGAAATTTCTTCATCCTGAGTTCCATATATTCATTTCCTACTACTCTATGGAAAGATAAAACTACAAACTTTCTTGACCTGAAAGTTTGTGTCATAATCATTCTTTCTCAGGATACCATCTTCTCTCTTGAGTTCTGTCTCTCCCACAAGACATCATTGATCTTCAGTGTCAATACAGTGCTGGCCATATAGCGAGTGCTCGATGAATGTTTATTTTGCTGAGTTTTTTCCCAGGCCAAAGTCACTGCCGGTGGTTCTATAACTCATTTGCCTCTCTTAAAAAGAGCCTAAAAGTACCAAGGCTAGAGTACGTAATCGGTGTGTAACTTCATTGTTCAACTAATTCAAAACCAACCTACCAATGAAATTGTTTAGACGGGGTACCAGCAACTTTACTGTTTCCCTCAATATGGGAAAATGATATGTTTTAGAGATATACTTATAATGGAAATGTATTGAAAGACTCCAGAATTCCTCTATACCATATCTGTCCAGGGTACTGAGCCTCCAAACACAGAGAAGCCTGTGGGTGATGGGATCCCCCAGGTGGCCACAGGATCAAGACCCATATACACAGAGACTCACAGCAGTGATTCTCCACACCAACTTGACTAGAAGGAAGGCATACCTCCTTGTTTCGACACTCTGGTGACTGCAGGTTGTGAGGCATGCATCTTCCAGCATATGGATGCTATTATCTTTTACTAGACATGTTTTTGGATATGTATTTTCTTGACAGGGAAATTAATAAGAAAAAATGACAATCAACACTATCATTTATTGAATACTGCATATGTGCCAGGACTATGCTTAATTTTTCCAACAATCCTATGAGTTAAGTGCCTTCAACAAAGTCATACACATGCAGTATTTGACAGAGCCAGGGTACGATCAGATCTGATTATTATTAAACCTACAATCTTAACCATATGACTAGAGACCGATGCTCCTCCCCTAATTAAAAAAAAAAAAAACAACTAAAATATTGCAGTGAAACATTTCTTTCAGGAGTTTGGAGTTGTGTCAGATCCTGCCACTTTTCTCTGATCTTCCCTCTCCTTCAATAAGTGAATCCCTGATATTTAGGGGAGCCTGTGGCCTCTGGAAAAACAAACAAACAAACAAACTACATTTTCCAGACTCTTTTGCAGCTAGCTGTGGTTGTGATTAAATTTTGGCTCATGTGCTTTAAGCAGAAGCGGTGTATGCATTTTCTTGGAAATATTCCTAAAGGCTAGGGCATGTCATTCTTTATCGCCCACTTTCTTCCTGCTGTCTAGAATGGATGTGTTATCCAGCAGCCATTTTGGAATGAAAGCCACACAGCAGTGCAACAAGCAAGAAGGTGTTCAGATCACTTGTGCCATGAAGTACGGGCTACCACCTATGGACACCTTGAATGTGGGGCAGCAATGCATTTCTACTTGTTTAAGCTACTGCCTTTATTTCCTGTTTCCCACAGTTGAGCCTAATGCTAACCAACGTAGGAGCCTTATGATGCTTTGTATTGTTACTGAATGTAAGTTAATTTAAGTTAAACTGGTCTTAGATATGCTACGTACTGTAGATAGAAATGACTAAGATACAGTCTTGCTTCAAGGACGATTTGATTCAGAAGGCAAGAAGAGACATGTCCATGAGGCTACAGTAAAGAAACTATCTGGTATGTGAGTAGAAATTTCTATGCAGAGTGTATTTTTAGCATGTTTTGGAGTCTTTATATCGAGTTTCCCTCAATGGATAACAGAGAAAGCATGGAGTTTCATTTTTCTGTTGTCTTTGATGGGTTTTAATCCTTGCATACCGGTAGGTACTCAATAGTTTGACCAATTGATAAATATGCTCTTCAACTGATCCACTACAGTTAAGTAACACTGAAACTCTCGTTAGCTTCTTGTTGGAATCTCCAAGCCCCGTCCCATCTTCCTTCTGTGCAAAAGGAAGATAAAAACCCCATATTCCCTTCGCCTGTAAGATGAAGAGCTAGAAGCCCTTCACTGCTCTGTGCACAGTACAAACTCAGGACGCCCTGAGAGAAATCCTGGAGGGGTCTCAGGCCCTTGGAGAATAAAGATGTGGGTTCCAGCTCCTGGCTCTGCCTTTGATTCCCTGTGAGCTCAGCAGATTGCCTCACCCTTCTTGGCCACAAAGTCCTTAATTGATAACAAATAACTAATTAATTATAAGAAAAGAGTTGGACTCAATGGCCTCTAAGGTTTAGCGCAAATGCTCTGTGACTCTATAACCGGAACGAGCCCTAAATAGGGAGTTGGGGAATGCTGAACTCACTGGGTTGATGACCTTAAGAGAGCTGTACAACAGCTGCTAACCTGAGGTTCTTCACCTGTAAGACAGGGAAGTTGAACAAGATGCCTTTTAATCGCTCACAGAGTTCAACTATTCTATGAAT
>NW_011888835.1:8018261-8031777 GCF_000151845.1 Pteropus vampyrus
AGAGGGAACAACCTGATGACACCTTGATCTTGGACTTCTAGCCTCTAAAACTGTGAGAGAATAAATGTCCGTTGTTTAAGCCACCCCGTCTGTGGTGGCTTGGTATGGCAGCCCTACCCATCTGTTTCTGTCTCAGATTAACACAAATAGTGAGTCTCTGGGTTCTCTCAGCACTTGTCACATTACCTTGGACATTGTAAGCACCCCATTTGTTTGTAAAACAAATTAATTAATTTTTAAATGAAAGAACTTCTCACCTCGTCTTCCCATGCTTAATTCTCCATGAGGTGATGAATGGAAATAAAAACTCCAGCCGGTTTTTCTTCCGTTTTCCTCTCTCCTTTTCCCCTCAATCTCATGCCAGCATTTCCGTTCAAGTTCATGTTTAGTCTGTGATGGCAACTTATAGTCTTATTATATTGTTTTCATATATGTTCCGGATTTTTTTAGAATTTTACCCAAAAGTCAGGAAGTGATCTTAGCCTCCTGTGTATAGCCTTACAAGATGCTGGAATGGTGGGGGGCGGAATTTAAGAGTCAACTTCTAAGGCCTAAGGAAACTGATCCAACTTTGAAAGCTGAGGAACTGATAGGACCAAAAAAAAGTTACCTAATCATCCGGGGCTATATTTGCCCATTATATGTCTTTTCTTTCAGCTCTGTTGGGTTGGATATTTACTTGCGCTCTTCCAGTCTATCTAAATTAATAGTCTCAATTATAAAATTTCTCTCCTTCCTACTTTGGATTTCAGCTCTTTATAAACATGTCTCCATGAGACCATGGAGCCATGTGAGTACAGGATCAATATCGCTTTGATCTTTGCGTGCCGCGCCTGGCCCACAAAGCGCTCAACAGAGTTGTTTCAATGACTGTGAACAAGCATCTCAAAAATATGCTGGCATTCATTCAATCAATTATTTATTAAGTGACATCGTCAGTGCAGGCGCTATGCCAGATACGGTGATACAGAAAGGTCATCAAGAAGCTCCAGACCAAGTGACAGTGCCATGAGTGAATGGCACTACTACAGTGTGTGTGAAGTGTCATGGGAAAACAGCAAAATGAAAACCCAAACTATCAGAAGGCAAGTGCTCTCACCTTTTTTCTCACGTCTCCTGGCTCTCCTTCAATTTCATACACTCCTGTAATATTACACTCATTACAAAGAGCATTATTCATCTTATAAATTCCTGTAAGTCCAACTGTCTGAATGTCTTAACAGCACAGCTTAACTTCTGTCTCCTTGGGGAAATCTTTTCTGATGACACTAAGGTTTTGTCTTCTCTCTGCCTTCCTTAGTCTTTACCGCTCATTTACCAATAATTCCAAGACCACCTAAGGGACACTTCAGGGATTCACATGAAGTTCTGTTCGCATGTAGTGCTTGTATTTTACACCTGCTTAGAGACTGCAAGCTTCTGGAAGGCAGAAACCCTGTATACTTATAGAATGTTAGAAATCGAAGGAATGTAATGGTCATCTGGTCCAACTCCATCTTTCACAGGTGACAAAACCCAGAGTCAAGGACAGTACCACTTGCCCATAAGAACTTACAAAGTTAGTGAAGGAACAAAACTAAATTGCAAAGCCAAGATGATTTGAAACAGGTATTAGGAGGCTAACGGTCCTGAACTATTTTTCCAAGTGCCAACATCTTTCTGGTTTTTTTTCTTTCCCCTAATATCCTCTCTCTCTCTCGAACGTGGTCCCTATGTTCGAGAAATAAAGGAATATTTTTTCTCTAAGGAATAATCTTACTTCTCTGTGTGCGTGTGTGTGCACATATACGCGTGTGCATGTGGATGTGTGCATACATAGCAGTACTATAGAAAACAACAAGCTTAGGGTTGTGTTAACTCCACAGACTCTGGAATCAGATGGTCTAGGTTCAAATCACGAATCTTCCACTACATTTCTGTTAATTTGGGGCATCTCCAATCTTCAGTTTCCTTATTATTTATAAAATAAAAATTAGAGTACCTACCTCTTTAATTTCTTACAAGATCAGACTTGTAAAGTGTTAGTATAATGCATAAATTAAGTGCTCATTACGCCTTTGATATGACCTTGATTTGACTAACATGTAGAGGTAAAAATTATAAGAAAGTTCACAATATACAAAGCTATCATGTAAACTCTTCATATGCAATTCAAACCTCAGCATTCATACATTACTATTTTCCTTTAAAAAAAAAAATGTGTTGCAAGATACAAAATCCTTTCCAACCAAAAATGAAGACCACCAGCGATGTCCCTTTACTTAAACTACTTTCTGAGTTAAACCACTCAGAAGATACTTCAAGGCATTCATTACTATTTCCAGGATTAAAGGCAGGTGTCAAGGTGAAAGCCCATGCTCATTACATCTAATGCCCTTTCCTCCCATACAAAAGCAGGAATCAATTAATTTCCTCCAGACACCAAACAGTCAAGTCCGGTTGGCAGCACCGAAGGTTTCTAAGGACTTTCTTTCGTAAATGATGTCCTTAGGAGCCTTCGGAGTTTCCTTCCTCCCTGCAAGTATCTTTCTTAAAAGCAGAACATTCAATTTACTGCTCTTTTCCTTCCTCGTGAAAAAATAAAAATTTACAGTAAAAGTATAGAAAATAACCACCATCATGGATTTCCTTCAGCTCTGCCGAAACAAAGCAAACAAAACAAGTTTTGCCACAGAATCTGCAGAGAATGCAAACCAGTCCTATAGAACTGGAAAGATATTGAGTTTCTGAGTTATAGCGGATTGTGCTGACACTCGATCACTGGGGACCTTTTTGCCAGGTATCGATGATCTAGTAGGAAGTTGCTCAATGCCTTTCCTCTCCTCCTTGAATCTCCAAACAAAACAATTCAGATACGCTCACAGTGGCACGCTACTGAGCACAATTGGGGGCAAAGGACATGTGTATTTCTATCTGGGAGTAATGTCTTTGTGAGGGCAGAGTAAGGAGTGGCTGTAGAGGGGATAAGAAGAGGTGGCCTTCCTTCTGTCCCCACCTCCATCTCAGCCAGTTGGTGTGGGCGGTCCTCACATGGTGGGAAAGTACTATCAGTATGTGCTCCAGCAAAACAATGAGGTGCAGTAAGTAGATGAATTTTATCTTCAGGGGCAATCATGTAAGCGAATCTAACATATATTTGGCTGCTTAAAACTACACGTGGTTCATCTCCCAGGTCTTTCCACTAGGTCAGGGACTCTCAAACTAAACTGTGATCGAATCACCCTGAGAGTCTGTTAAACATGCAGATTTCCAGATCTTGCCCCTGTAAGACTGATTCAGGAGCACAGAAATGTGAATTTCTAATCAGTGGTCCAGATGAGATTGTGATTCAGGGGCTCAGGCCATACTCACTGCAAGACTTTCCAGAATAATGTGTCAGGCACCACAGCCTCCTTATCCTCACCCCCACCTAGCTGTTTCACTGGAAACAAGCAACCTAACAGCAAAAGAGGTAAGAACCAGAAAACCTTCCTCTCCCAGAAATGTATTTTTAGCTAAATGAGAATAGGAAAAGTAGATACCTGGTTTAGAAAAACACCTTCACATAAAGGAAAGGTGGACACTCAAGGCAATTATGAGCATTTCAGCAGGGGAGGAAGGAAGATACTCGTGGAGGCACCTGTTCATAACTTCTGTAGGCACAGCCCTGCCAAGCGGGACGGAAGAACAGAGAGCCCAGTCTCTCGGTGGAGCCTGGGCTATGACCCTTCCAGGCAGTTTGGATCCCACGGGGGAGCCACCGTGCCTGGTGCTTTGGCCTTTCCTCCTGTCTGTCCAGGAATCTCAAACTCCCCTTTCTCAATTCTCAAGGTTTCTCAGGAGACTTCAGCCCACCCTGAAGTTGTCTCCCATTCCACGTTTTGCCTGCTGAAGTTGTGATTTAAGCTCGATTTGTTTGGCATCACCAGTTACTGATTTCCTTCGTAGTTTTTGTTTTTGTTTTGCAGTTTTCCAATGCAGAATATTATTCATCAATGGAAAGCCCTGGAAAGTGTAAAAGGCAATATCCTCAGCTCTCTGCTGGACTTAAAGACTGAAGTTGGCAAGTTGGTCCTCCTGAACTGAACACATCTAACACACACATTGCTGACTCAGGCTGTACAAACGTGGTTCGTTATTTTTGCTCATCAAAGCTGTTAAGAGAACAGTGGATGGCGATTTGGTGTTTAGAGCACCTGCTAATTCTTAGATACTGAGCTGAGTACTCAACACTCGCTGTGTAATTTATAACTTCTAACAGCCCTGCCCTGAGCAGGAAATGTTATTATGCCCTTCTAACAGAAGAAGGAAGAGGGGTTCAGAAGAGTGTAAGCTGTTGATGTCACACACCTGGAAAGCAAGACCTGGATTTGTCCTTCTGATGCCATTGTCTACCCTCTTGCCTTACACCAAGCTGCTTCCCTCCCTGAAGCACATTAAAAACTATTTCCTTATAAGTGATTAATTTGCAAGTACTAATGTCCTGAGTGGACAGAGTGGACACTCTATGAAAGTATGTCCTTTTAAAGACCAAAGCCCACACTACGTGGATATGTCAGGGACCACGTTTCCCTAGAACTGTGAATATCATTTAATCGAAACCATTCTGTTCCCAAACAGCCAACAGATGTTCATAAAGTGTTTAACACTCTGGAGAAGGGTATACTGCAATATAAAACCCATCCAAGCAACATGCTTAAAACTGCATTTACACACGTCATTCTCTATTCGACTAGAAACAGGATGGCTTTTTAATTCCAGGGCATTAGTTCAAATCTGTTCTGGATTTGAATGGACAGAAAATTGTTCCCTCCTGACAGCCATTCAGCAGTCCATGTTCATTCTTGGTAAATTGGTGCTCCCAGGAGGCCTGTGCAAAACTCCAAATGCCACTGGCCTCTGCCAAACAACATGGCAGAGCTGGGGGAAACCTGAGGAAAAGATCAACTTCCTTTAAAAACATTCCCTAAAGGGACCCCGTGCTTAAGGCAAAACAGATGCTCCTGAGAAATAACATCAGCCTCAAGGAAAGTGTGTGTCCTGCCACATGCCATCCCTTAATCCAAATCATCCCCTCGCCCGGGTCTCCCCTTTTTCCAATCCTCTTCTCTTCGTGTCTTAGAAGCAGCATCCGCACGTGCACATGCACACATGGTGATCAGAAGTCCAGTGGTAGACTCCCTCAGGACGACGGGGAATCTTCTAGCTCTGCACCAAACCGGCTGTTGGTGCAACACTCACAGATACATTTATTAAGCACTTATTGTGCCAGGACCTGAGCCAAGTGCTTCCCGTGACTGTGTAGATAAGGATTTGGAGGCTTACAGAAGTCATTATTTCTAAGATCATGCACCTAGCAAATGATGATCCTAGGATACACCAGATACTCTGTTTATCTGGCAAGCTAGACAACGTCCATCATGTCCTTTGTGGTCCAAACCGCCATTGTCTCTCACCTAGATTATGACAACCCTCTCCTGGCTGGCCTCCCTCCTTCACCCTTGTCCCTCATCATCTAAAAGAGAGTGAATCTTATAAATGTTAGACCCATTCACTGCTCCACTCAAAATCCTCCGATGACTTCTCATTTTACTCAGAATAAATTTCCAAGTCTTCATCACAACCTGCAAGTCCATGTACTCTCTGATGACATCTTCGTCCATTCTTTCCTCACTTACTTTAAAAAAATCGTTCTCAAAGTGTAGTTCCTGACACCCTTTCGGAGGTCTGGAAGTCAAAATCACTTTTATTCTAATATTCTAGTTATTCTAATATTCTAGTGTTGTTTCATGCTCATTTGTACAGAGAACAAGTACTTTTAAAATAAAGTTTCTGATTCCACGTTGTAACTGCCCTTTAAAGACTACCACTTGTTGAGTTCTGATGTAGTATCAAACAAGAATAACTGGAAATATCTGAAAAGGCTAATATTAAAACACTCTTCCATTTTTCAATTCTGTGTCTGGGTGAGGCCAGATTTTCTTCATTTACTAAAACCGAAACAACATACTGCTACGGATTAGATGCAGAAGCAGCTATGAGAATCCAGCTGTCCTCTAGCAAGCCAGACATGGAAGAGATTTGCAAAACTGCAAAACAATGTTACCCTTCTCATTAAATTCTTTTGTGTTGGAAAATATAGTTATGTTTCACTAAAAATTACTTTTATTAACATGTCACGTGCTTAGTATGGTAATCTGTAAACAAATCAATAAATATTTTTAAATTTTCTCAGTTTTAATTCTTAACATGACAAATCTCAATAGAATTGATATAACTAAAGCTCTTGGGGATCCTCAATAATTTTTAGGCATACAAAGGAGCCCTAAAACCAGAAAGTCTGAGAACTACTGCCCTCAGCTTACTGGCCTTCTCACTGTTCCTTTCCATGCCAAGAAAAAGATTTACTCTAAGAAACTGGCTCATGCAGTTTTAAAGGCTGAGAAATCCACAATCTGTAGTCAACAAGCTGGAAACCCAGGAGAGCTGACCGTGTAAGTTCCGGTCTGAGTTTGAAGTCAAGAGAAACTGACATCCCAGCTGCAAGACAGACAGGCAGTGGGAGAGAATTCTTTCTTACTCAGCCTTTTTATACTACATAAGCCTTCAATGGACTGGATGAGGCCCACTCACAATAGGGAGGGCCATCTGTGTTACTCAGTCTACAGCTTCTCACCATGTTTATCTCATCCAGAAGCACGTCACAGACACACTCAGACGTAATGTTTCACCAATCATCTGGGCATCCTGTGGCCCAGTCAAGCTGACACGTAAAATTAACCAGCACACCTTCCATTCATTAAGGTCACTCCTCAAATATTATTTTATCCCCTACATCACCCTATAAAAAATAACACTAATACTCCCATATCCTCTGTCTCCTTAACTATGCTCCAGTTTTCTTAGTTTGTATCACCATTTATAAATTATATATCTACCCTTTTATTTCTCTTGCTCCACTAAAATATAAGCTTTTTAGGTTATTGAAGAGTTTAGTTCCTTGTTGCATACTAGAACGGGTCATAATCAAAATTTGTTGACTAAATGAATAAATACATCACACTGTTTCTATAGACTTAAGACCATAATTAAGATTTGAGGAAGCAAAGTTATTAAAGCGAAAGCACTGAATTGCCCTCAGGTGGATTGTAATGTGTATGCGTCACACACAGTGCTTTAAGCAAGGCAGACATTTATTTTTCTTTCACCTAAAAGTTTGGAACTAGGCAGTTTAGGGAAGGTATGGCAGCTCTGTTTCACACAGTCCTCAGGGACTCTAGGGTGTGGACTTTGCTTCTTGGTCCAATATGGTAGATAGAGAGCCAGCATCATATCTTCCTTCCAAAAGAAAGGAAGGAAAAAACTAAGAAGAAAAGTGAGGTGAAGGGAACATAACAGCTACTTTTTCAGATTTTCAGGAGCTGTCCCACATCAATCCTACATAAATTCATATGCCAGATTTAATCATATGGCCCCATCTGAGAAATATGCCTTTATTCTGGGTGTACACATACACAGCTAAAATATTGGGGGTACTTATTTAAAGTGATAGGGAAGAATAGATATTGCGGGACCATTGGCAGTCTATGCTACAGGTAACTATTATTTTAATCTGCCTTCTTCTTCTGGTAATGGAATCATTTTTCCATTAAGAAACTCTTCCTCATCTACAGCCATGCCACCCTGAACGTGCCCGATCTCATCAGATCTCAGAAGCTAAGCAGGGTCGAGCCTGGTTAGTACTTGAATGGGAGACCACCTAGGAAGACCAGATGCTGTAGGTGTGAAAAAAAAGAAAAAGAAACTCTTTCTCAACCCATACCATTTCTTATAATGCTGGTGATGCTGTCTACACAGTACAGCCTCTACCAAAAGCAGGAATGTGGCTAAGACTAGGTGAGTCATCATATACCCTATCCTCTCGGCCCATCGATTGGTCCAGAGATGAGTACATGACCCAAGCAAGGCCTAGAATGGGCAAGCATAGCCAGACAGAACTTCCTCTGAGATTTAAATATAAATGGTGGAAGAGAAATGCTTTTTTACCCTGGGGTTGATAAGCTGGGAATTAGTGAATCCTGGGGTACTGACATTCATTTCACCCAAGCTATATGTAATAAGTCCTATCTTCAACACGAGGGAATGAGGCCAATACACAAAGGCAAGCAGACCCATACGCTGGAGAGGTGACATCATTTGAGTTCTCTGATCCAAGTCTGCCAAAGCCTGATATCTCAGTTATGAGATCCAATAAGTTCCCTTTCGCTTAAATCGGTTTTTGTTGAATATCGTTCTCTTGCATTTAAAATCCCTGACTACAATGTGTATAAAAGGCATGTTACCTTTAAAATCTGTTCTCAAATATTATTTACTATTCAATAAAGATTAACTTATGATGCAAAATGGAGAGAAAGTATGTCTGTTTCTACCTTAAACACACATTTTTGAAGTCTGGATCGCCTCCTTTGAAAATCTCCCCCTGAGCAAGCTCTCCTTTCCACGCTCCCTGCCCCACCACTGCCTGCTCAGTGCCTCCCTCTTCATGACAGAATACCTGGCTTCCATCGAACACAAGACTGACCACGTGGCATTGAAATCCTTTGTTTCTAGGACAACCTTCCCATAAAATGACAATTTGCTTGAGGACAAGGGACTGTATCATATCTTCATATCTCCAGCACTTACCTCACTGCTGGGTATACAGTAATGATTATATTAAACTTAGTGTTATAAATATGTACACACAACTTTTTATCACCACCTCGTGGTAGAGGGTCTAAATTACTCTTCAATTTCCTCTGGAATATGTTAATCACAACTTTTTATCACTACCTCATGGCAGAGGGTCTAAATTACTCTTCAGTTTCCTCTGGAACATCCTCTGTTAATCAAATTAAAAAAAAAAAGTGGAAACTACAAAACCAAAGTAATAAATTATAGCACAATTACTGTTCAGCTGACTCAATTAGAACAAAATTCTCAAAAATGAGAAGTGCTAAAATATTTCTAAAGCAAAATCACTCCCCAGATAGCAGACCAATGTCTTTAATTTTAAGTAAATCTCAACAAAGATCAAATCATAGAAATCTACATCAGTAGATAAAGCTTGATTTATAATTGTGAAATTCATATTATATCAAAGGATTTTTTATTTTTCTAAATTCTGGTTCATTTTTGGATAAAAATGGTTGGAGGTCAGTTTCTCTACTTGAGGTGAGAAGCAAGGTCGGGTGCAATCACAGGGCCTAAGCAACCAATGGTTCCAATTGGCTGCATTTCAGTATCAAAAACAAGAGACCTGGGTAGTAGCAGCCTATGGCCTTCTCAGCTTGCCTCTCCTGGCATGGAATCTTCACCCTATGAGTTAGATGGGATGAGAATGATCAGGGCCCCATTATTCTCTGACTGCCATGCTTGGGGTAGAGCCTCCAACCTATGAGTGGGGGCTGGATGGAAGAGGGAAACACCCATCCCAGGGGCTGCACTCACCCGGAACTCAGCCTCTGTAACTTGAAGTTGGAGGAGATCAGGAACGTCATCGGCCTCTCCTTCTTGGTTACATACTGTGTCCCTTGATTGGAAACTAACAGGAATGGGGGTTCTGTCCTTTTGGCCACACCTATCTGGAGTGGAGCCTCCATCAAGCTCAGCTAGCAGGGAGAGAGAGGAAGGGAGAGGTTATGGTTTGAGCGCCACAGATTCTCACTGTTCTTACATATTTAACAGATTTTGCTGAATATTTCATTTCCTGTATGCTCTTAGGACAATTAAAGTCCAGAGACTTTAAATGATTTTGTGTGTGTGTGTGTGTGTGCGCGCGTGCGCGTTTTAATCATTTTTACTAGTTATGGTTGTTTCACTGGAGAATGGGTCTGCAGATCTCTTCACACCTTCCCAGAAGTTTCAGTCCCTTTTAAAGAATACAATTCCATAAGCTAACATTATAACCGCTGGTTTTCATTGCCATTACTGTCGACTTCTATTTTTAAGTTGTAATAATTCCTAGTAAAGTAGAGAGATGTAATTTTATTCTGATCAAGTTGACTTGACCCCTCTCAAGTAAACAAAATTACATGCAAAGCTGAAAACAGAAATGGGGACAGGGAACCAAGCGGGAACAACATTTTATAATTTGTCAAGTTCAGAGTACATACACTTTTTTTCTTTTTAGTTTTAAAAGACAAATACCGACACGTAAAGTGAATTTATATTTTACAAAGGCTACCAAGCTGAACCCCTTCCTCCAAGTTTTCATTCTGACCTGACCATATTTGAATGCAGGTAAGTAACCAAATCCACATTTGAATTTTTGCATCTACTACATTAAGACCTTGTTTTCAACATGACTTCATTAGCTGGAACCATTTTTAGTAGGGAACATATAAATTAATAAAAATAATTAATAGTTATTGTTATACAAGTTAACTTTTATTGAGTGCATATGCCAGGCTCTTTGAAAACTGTATTAAATGTACTATTTCACTTAATTCTAACAACATTACTATGAGGCAATTTAAATTTTTATTATCTCCGTCTTATAGATGAAGCAACTAGGTACAGAGAGGTTAAGTTACTTGCCTAATGTACATAGCCCATCAGTCAGTGGTGGAGGATGGATATGAAGCCAGATAGATTAGTTTCTAGAACTTCCATTGGTCCTTTGTGCTATACTGATACTTAAAAAGTTTTTGGCTTCATTGCCAAAAATATGTACAGTAGCCTCCTAAGAGTGGTACTTCGGAAATTTTCTTTAAGAGAATTGTTCATTCACTCATTCAACAAACTTACTAAGCAAATACTATGATCAGAAAGACGAACTGTTTGATTAAGCATGGAAACTAGTAAATACTAATCTTGTAGGATAAAAGTTGACTCCTCATATGAATGGAAAATACCTCATGAGAATCAAAATCAGAGAGTCACATTGTTAAGCACTAAAATGGAACTGTTATTATGTGAAAAATTTTAACATTTTAATGAGCACATACTGCAAGCTGGGCACCATGCTAAGCTCAAATGCTTTATATAGGTAATTTCATATCATGCCTCCAAAAATCACCAGGTAAGTGGTTAAGAGCTGAGGCTCTAAGTCAGCCTTGTGGGGTGTGAATTCCAGTTCCAACAGTGACTAGCTGTGTAAGTCAGACAAATTATTTAAAATCTCTGGGCCTCAGTTTACTCATCTGAAGATTAGATATAACAATGGCAATTCCTGTAAGTTAAAAATATATTCAACAGCAAGTAAAGGAATATCTGACTATAGTGGCTTTAAAATAAGAGTTCATTCTTCGACATAAGTGAAAGTCTGGCAAATGTTAGTTTAGCATTTCAGTGATGTCATGGCTGTGATTCTTTCAGGAGTACAAGATAGCTGCTGCAGCCCCAGAAATGATGTCAATGTTTAGGGTAGAAAGAGCAGAAGAGGGTGCCGGCCACAGGGGTCCTCCTGATCAGGAAAGCTAAGGCGCAATCCATGCAGATTTCTACGTATGTCCCCATGACCAGAACTCTATCATATATGGCCACTTGAACTGCAAGTGAAGCTTGAGAAGCAAATATGTAGGAGGCACATTTTCACCCACACACAATCAGGGTTCTATAAGCAAGGGAGAAGGAGAATGAGGATCACAGGGTGAGCACCTCAGCAGTGCCTAGCACACTACTTCATGGGTTTGGGAGAACAGAGAGAATTCAAGCTAAGCATCTGGCACAGTCTGGGTCCTCATTCGGGGCCAACAGATGTTAGTTGTTTTATTTTGTAAATGAAAATGTTCAAGAGCTTACCTCGAATCACACAGCTTCTATATAAGAGATGAGATTCAAAGGCAGCCTTGCGGACTCCAAAGCCTAAGCAGTCACAATGTAAAGAGTGATGAGAACAATTGGATAGAGGCTTTTAAGGGTGCCATCGCTCCTGAATCACTTTTTGTACTCTGCTTAAGAGTCACACTTTTATTTTTCTTCATAGATATGCTAAGGATGCCTCAGCTGGATCCCCTGCAGGAATTAGTGGAAAAAGATGTAAAAAAGTAGCCAGCTCTTGCTTAAGTCTTCTGAATTAACACCAGGCAACCACCTATGATACAGCAGAAGGACATCTGTATTTAACACATACACATACAAAACTGTATTCAATAAAAAAATAGCCATGAAGCTCTATTGTTTGATTAAGCATGGAAACCAAATACTGACCTCTTAGAAAAATAGTTGGCTCTTCTCCGAATGGAAAACAACTGGATGAGAATCAAAACCTGATGTGTGAAGTGTCCCCTCAAAGTAAGATACTCAAAAGATGTTAGAAGCTTTCACCAGGAAAACAGACATCTCTATTTTTCAATTTAAAAAATGTACCATTACTAATTAAAACCACAATATTTAAAAAATGATGTCTCCCCCACCGCATGAAAGGGTTTGGTTTCATATTTGCAAGGTGTAATGAACATGTGAGGTCTGGTGACCTCATCTATAATAACTCCATGCATATAATTACTGTGCACAGAGGTGTCTGGAGAGCAGATTTTTAATCAAGGCCAGGACAAGCCTGTATTACATTAATAGAAAATGTAGAACACATGGTTCCAATTCCATTTGCTCAACCATAAAATGAGCAGAGTATTACTGACTTAACTTCCTCCCATAGAGTGGGAGAGCAGAAGATGAGTTCCATAAGACACAAGCTATGTTTACAAAGCACTTATGGCAGTGGTTGCTAGACTTGGGGAATTATCAAGGATTATCAACTTTGACCTTGCCAAGTAGTAACAGTAAAACAACATAACAACAATCAACCAACCAACCTGACCACTGTCATCATCACTTCATAAAAGGACTTTTAACACCAAGCAACTAGGATGGACATACTTATTCTCAAAGTAAAAAAGCAATACTGTAAATGGAATGAGTTTTACTAAATTTCACTCCTCATCTTAATTTTTCTCATTTGAAATGCATGGATTAACATTTAGGAATTACAGGGTCAGTCCTGGCATTGTTCTCTTAGTCCCAGATAGTCTTTCTGGACACCGGATTTCAAGGACTAGAGGGCACTGCTATAGCATTACAGGCAGGGCCCAAGAGTTTCAGGATGCATGCAATTAAAAATCTTCACTAGAAACTTTCAGAGCACATCTGTAATTGGAGATGCTTCTCCCACACTCTCCTTTGGCCTGCCTTAAAGTATCGCAATAGTTTTAGACTCCAGATTCAAGATCCTATTATTGCTACTTACGTAGTCATTTTAAGTCATAATTAGAACCTAGACACAATGAAGGCAGGGGTCTTAAATTCCCCATGGGACCTTGCACTCAGCAGGCATCAAGTGATACCTACTGATTTGGTATGAGCTTGATGATTGCGGAGTCTATAAAAGTTCTAAAAGCCAAGAACAGCAGCTGATGAAAATCATTGTGAGCTGATCTTGGGAAGAAGATGGGTCTGTCCAAAGAGGTAAGAAAATATTTTACTGTCAATTGAAAATTTTCATATTTACTTATCTAACATAATCTTATGTACATGCTCTGAGCATATGTACATGGTC